>NC_043012.1:47007982-47075482 GCF_006345805.1 Octopus sinensis
ACACACACACACACATTCTCTCTCTCTCTCTCTCTCTCTCTCTCTCTCTCTCACACACACACATAATATATAAAATATCTGCTGTGCATATGCTTAATTGCTGGCACATTGGGTATTATTCAATATTCACAACACACTTTTTAATTTTCTACAGCTCTGTATTTTAATAAGTGGCATTCATTTCTCTATTACTGGATGGTGCTGGGATAGTCTTAGAAGCGTGCCTGTGGTCTGAACACGTTGTTCATTAAATTACATTTAATTGCCACACATATTTTTGCTGCAATTTACTAAAGTGGTATGATTGGTCAGCTCAAAACGAGTGCAGAAATGATTCCCTATCATTAAGCGCAGCAGCAGCTGTAAAAATTATATAAGATTACTCTTGGAAAATTAGGTGTTCCTCATAGTTTTACCAACCTCGAAAATTTGATAGTATTTTCTCGGTATCACTCAATAGATTCAGTATTGTAAATATACGTATATTTAAAATCACGATCAAAACCATAATTGCTTTCATGTCAGAAGCGTGTAATTGCTTCTATGTAAGAATATATAAGATTATATTTGCTAGTATACATAAACGCGACTAATAGAAACACACAGACAACCATAAATATATAAATAGATGCACCTCCAGACATACATGATAGAAGCATATACACACCACACACACACACACATCTCACTGTCTCCCTGTCTCTGCTTCTCAGTCTCTTTCTCTATCTTAGTATTCTCTCTCTCTCTCGGTCTCTGTATATATATATATATATATATATATATTATATATATATATATATATATATATATAGGTGCAGGCGTAGCTGCGTGGTGAGAAGCTTGCTTCTCAATTACATGGTTCCGAGTACAGTTCCACTGCGTAGCACTATGGGCGAGGTATTATAGACCCGGGCCAACTTGTGAGTGGATTTGTGCGCAGAAACAGAAAGAAGTCCGTGGTATAAATATATATGCATGCACCTATCTGTGTGTATCTTTTTGTCCGTTTTTATCTACCCACCACCTCTTAGGAACCGGCGTTGATGCACGCATTTTCCCGTGATTTACCAAATGAAAAGCGGCCGGTGAAATAAGTACTAGGTTTTAAGATGTCCTGTGGTCGATTTGTGTCTTCTAAAACTTTTCAAGGCAGTGCACCAGCATGGCAAAAGTCAAATGACTGAAGCCACTAAAAGATTTTATATATATATATATATATGTATATATGTGTGTGTGTGTGTGTGTGTCTGTGTATGTGTGTGTATATTTTCCAACGTCGTAAATTGGCAGTCGTGTTTAGGACGATGTTACTACTATTTAGACCCACTTTTTCTGTTCGCTAACGACATATCATCTATGTCCGTAAACTATGAGGAAGTGCACTAATGCTCTCCGTCCAGCCTTAGCGACAACTGCTGACCAATGGCTTCAGGATAATTTCTCTTCCTCGGTAACTGACAATCGCTGGCTAGAGATAGCAGCCACACGATCTCTATCACAGTATACACTTTTAAAGTGACACACATCACTGGCCTCGTAAAGAGAAAAACATCTAGTTTTAAATCTCTGAGCGAGCAATATATAGCAACAGTACTGCATAGTAATGTCTATTTGCTAACGTAAAATGGCTGGCTACCAACACACCATTACCCAGAAACCAGTGGTTTGCAGGTATCGCTAAGCTGGAGCGGGAGCATTAGCTCCTGTGCTCACAGTATACATATATAGATAATGTGTCGTCAGTCAGCTGGAAAAGATGTTTTCCTAGGGCTTAACGGCAGTAACAACGTCCCAAGCAGCACTGTTTCTTTACGTTGTCATATGCACTTTACTATGCTGTACTGTTACAACATTTTTCTCGCCCAGGTGATTGGTCAGTGATTGGATGTCATTTCGAAAATATATACTGTGAATGAGGCTGAGTGGCTCCTAGGACTAAACAGTATTAACAGAATTCTAATCAGGGCTGACACCTTATGTTGGCAAATAGACTTTACTATGCAGTACTGTTACTACATATTTCTCGCTCAGAGATTTAAAACTATACATACATACATGCATACATACATAAATAAATACATACATGCATACACACACACTCACACACAGACACATATATATATATATAGATTGATGGGTAGATAGATGGATATATATTCTTTTTTACTCTTTTACTTATTTCAGTCATTTGAGCACCGCCTTTAGTCGAGCAAATCGACCCCGAGACTTATTATTTGTAAGCCCAGTACTTATTCTATCGGTCTCTTTTGCCGAACCGCTAAGTGACGGAGACTAACACACCCAGCATCGGTTGTCAGCAATGCTAGAGGACAGACCCAGCACACAACAACACACATACATATATATATACATTATCAGGCTTCTTTCAGTTTCCGTCTACCAAATCCTCTCACAAGGCATTGGTCGGCCCGGGGCTATAGCAGAAGACACTTGCCAAGATGCCACGCAGTGGGACTGATCCGGAACCGTGTGGTTGGTTAGCAAGCTACTTACCACACAGCCACTCCTGCGCCTATATATATATATATATATATATATATATATATTATATATATATATTATACTATTTGTATGTATGCATTATAATGTATGTATGTATGCATGTTATATATATATATATATATATATATATTTAATAAAGGAAGGAAAATGCACACAATTTACATAGTTTTAATATCTTTTAAAATATATTTTAGAAGTGAAAGAGTATTGTGTTCGTCGACGGTTTCGCTTTCGCTAATCTTGACATTGAAATTATTATAATTTCATAATCTCTTAAGAAGATTTTAGCCCATATTCTTGTACGGAAGTTTGTGAATGAATCAACAAGTAGAAAAATCTAAGGAGAGGTAGTTGGTGGTAATTGCTCGTCATTTTGCGGGAGGGGTAATAAGTAAATTTACAAAAACTGAAAAGCTAAAGCAGTGAGATGAAATATGTAACAAGATGGGTATGTGATCATGAATTAAAATGTTTAGTGCGACAAAAGTTAGTCATGAGCTCATATTATGGCGTGTTCTGCTGTAATTTTCAATAAAATGTTCTCTATTTGAACGTTCGTGTGTAGGAATTGGTACTGGCACTGGTATGATATATATATATATATATATATATATATATATATATTATATATATATATATATATATATATATGTATATATATATATAATATGTATATATATATATATATATGTATATATATATATATATATATATATATATATATATATATATATATTATATATATATATTATATATATATATATATATATATATATATATATATACATATATATATATGTTTGTTATTACTTTACCACCCACTGAAACTTTTAGGAATAGCAGCCAAAAAGTTTTTTTGCCATTTCTTCTACTATAAGAAAAATCTCCCATACAGTATTTACTCAAAAATAATTCACGTAGATATGGAGGGAAAAATAACAAAATATCACATGTACAAAGATCATTTGAGAACGTTACGTTTCTGGATTTGTTGAATTTGAAATTCAATATTTCCTTCGTCAGCTCAACATTTCTTAATTTGGATTTGAAAGCACTAAAAATCGAACATACCCGTCTGATATGAGTAATCTCAGACAAACCATCTTCCTTTTGATATATATATATATATATATATATATATATTTAAATCCAAACAAGAAAACACCAAAAAAACAAAAAACACAACAACGCGAGGACGTGGAACAAATAAGTATTATTGGACGCTCAGGAAAGAGGAAGAAGGAGGGTTTAACTTTTCGAGCGGAGCTCTTCGTCGGAACATAGGAGAAGGAAAGATCCAGAGAAGGGAAGACAAAGGAAAAAAATCGCCAACGGTACTCACGAGGTCACATATTGAAAGCATTATATATATATAATATATTATATATATATATATATATATATATATTACGTAATTATATTCTACTCCCCTGGATGCATCTTTGTTCTTTTCCTGCTCAAGAGAAGTTTGGTAAATTGTGCTGATGTGAACTTATAAGGTAGAAACATATGACGCCGTGTATTCACTTTCTATTAAGGCTCTCTCAATCTTGGCCAATTATCCATTACTGCTCATATGGAGCAGTTGTCAAATAATCTATTTGCCAATCTATTTGAGGTGGAGATAATTAGAGTAAATACGGAATTTATGTAAATACCTGACTTACACTATACCTATATATATATATATATATATATATATAATATAATATAATATAATAGGAGTAAATAATTTCTTTAAAAAAACAACAATTATTTACAGGTAGATTTCGGCATGTAAATATAAGCATTAGCGGTAGGAATTTCTATAAAGTTCAGTATATATATATATTGTATATAAATAAAAGGCAGGCAACAGGTTGCTTAGCCGCATACCGAAAAAATTAGAAATAGCAGTCATAGACTGTTTATTTCTATTTTCTACAAGTGGAACTCCACATACGACATATCCCTGTAATTCACATATGCAAAACTGAAGGAATAAATAACGAAAACAAAGTCTAACGGACATTTACGAACATGTTTCTAGATTAGAAATATAATGAATATATATTTCATGTTTTTCATCAGCGTAAACCTGCACTAAAATAGATTTATCAAATGCTACGTACCTCCACTTCCTGACAAGGTGACGTCAAAATGGTGGAAGGAAGCGAGCATAGGCTAAACCTATATAGACAATTGAATTCGCAAATTTTCCCTCCAAAATTTTACCATGCGCATTACAAAAATAGTTGCTTAGAGGTAGAAACTATGGGTTGTCGTAAGGGAGTGAAAATTCCAATTAGTAATATAACAAGAGTAAATAATTTCTTTAAAAAAACCAACAATTATTTACTGGTACATTTCGGCATGTAAATATAATCATTAACGGTAGGAACTTCTATAAAGTTCAGTATATATATATATTGTATGTATGTGGAGTCCCACCTGTAGAAAATAGAAATAAACAGTCTATGACTGCTATTTCTAATTTTTTCGGTATGGGGCTAAGCAACCTGTTGCCTGCCTTTTATGCATATATATATATATATATATTATATATATATATATATATAATATATATATATATATTATATATATACAACGGGCTTCTTTCAGTTTCCGTTTACCAAATCCTCTCACAGTTTTTTGGTCGGCCCAAGGCTACAGTAGAACAGTAGAAGACACATTTCCCAGTGCCACACAGTGGGATTGAAGCCGGAAGCATGTGGTTGGGATGCAGGTTTGTTACCACACAGCCGTCGAATGTAGAATTAAAGTACATGGTGACATGTTTGCATGTTTTGCGATTAGTGGAGCAAATAGATGGGATGTGGATGATTGCAGCTATACATAAACGCTACGCAAGATTTTTGATTAATCTGTCAAAAATAAAGTGTTAGGAACATTGATGAAAGCTGGTTACACACTCACTCTAAAGTATACATATTGTATTCAAAAACCTAAGTGTTTGCAACTCACATTCAATATTTGAACGAATTTAAACAAAGTTGTAAAAGCAAAAATATTGAAGTTTTTGTTTAGTGTATTTTTTTGTTTACATGTTTGTTTGTTTCATAAAGATAATCAATTCTGCCTCTTAAGCCACTATATATTGTCGGCTTGATCATCAGTGCAACAAAGATAACATGGGCGCTCGATATAATTCGGAGATTTTCTAGATGTCATTAACAATTAAAACAATTCTATTTTTCTTGTTTGACGTTAACAGCTTTGCAAGCTGTTTTCAATTCCGCACAATTAATCTATCGGGACTTTCTATCAAGGCTAGTAATTAACAAAAATAACATGGCTGTCGGATATAAAAGGAAGTTTAAATTGAATAACGATGCTATTGAAATTGATGTATCAAAAATGATAAAAGCAAGCCTTGAAATATAGATCATTGTTTCGTTGAAATAGATAAATGGATAATTAGGGCATCGCTTTCTCTATGTCTCATGTTTGCCTCTGAAGCTCTTTCAACTATTCACGTCTCATTCTTGAATAAATGGGAAGAAACAGCACAATATATATATATATATATATATTAGGCAACGATAAACAGGAACGAATACAGTTTCCGCTGATGTACAGAAACGAGGTACATGATATCTACACATTTCTTAAATCGATCTTTTTAAATAATCACTGCTGATTGATCTCCGCTGTTACAGGTACTGGAAGAGATGTCACCCAATATGGTCAGAGAAAGAGAGAATCCTTTAGGAGTTATGATGCGGAAAAATGAGAGAAAAAAACCGATGTGGCTAAGAAAATGGGAGTTACTGAATAAGATCAGCTGTGAAAAGTTTTGCTTCACGTAACAATTCTTATTTGAAAGAGGCAAAATATTCTCATCGTGAAAAAAGTCTAATATCATCTTGATTTATAAGATAGTTGATAGAAAAAAAAACAAAACAAAACAAGTATCTATCGACTCGTCTGGATGTTGTTTAACATCTACAAGCTTATTTAAATGGCATAATCGCTAGACTGTCTAAACATCTTCAACAACAGTCAAGAAATAAACATTGTACACTATACCGCACATTCACTCTGTAAAACTTAATCTAAAGTGAGTGAATAAGTATGAACTACGTCTTTGCATCGCTCTCATAAACTAGGAAAAGCTATTTGATAATATTGAGGTGAATAGGTAACTGCTGCACTACATCCCCTGGGGATGCAAAGCATCGAGAAACCATATATAAATCTGCTTTGGGAAGCGAACTCGGGATGTAAAACCAATACAGCTCTTCTGTCACTATCCGTAATAGTTACACTCAGGAAAGGCATCCAGAAAGAAAAACTGTCGTGGGCTAAAGGCTGTTGGTTTTTCTATGATGGTGACAAGTTTAGTTGGTGAATGAAAATATGTTTCTTGGACTGCGTGTAGAAGTAACTGAACACCTCTAACAAACATCTAAGACAAGATTTTGTTATCGTTCATAAAGACAAAATCGTGTTCATGCTGATTGGTCGGTTAGTAGAACGATCATGTAAACTATGGTGGTTTGCTCGTGTTGTCTGACTGCGTATCCAACGATTCGGATGCGAATCACTGCTGCAGGCCATATCTCCAAACACTTCACTCTTTATCTCATAATGGTCATCAACAATGTTGATTAGAAAGGTAACATCGACAAAATACTAACAAACATTCAAATTGCAACAACCTCGTGCTCATCGTAGAAATTTCAAATTAGTTAAAGGCAAACATGACAAAGATTCTCGACCAGAATTTAGCCATATATGCAGTCATAAACCGAAACAAATGGCCGAATAGGAGAGGGGAGCGATGAAATAGAGAAGGTAAATATGGAGGACAGATAGAAAATATTCACAGAGATTAGGAGCTGAAATCCTACAGAATAGTTAGCGCAGTGAATAAGTTATTTATATGGAATGAAAATATACTCAGAGTAAAACTGGACAACTCATGGTTCTACGACATCCAGTTTCTTCAATATTATCATTCTGCCTGAGTTCTTACATGCACGTAAAATTTGAGATACACCGAAGAAGGAAGAACAGACGCTGGGTGCGACACAAAGGTCCAAAGTATGATGTTCCGGATAAAACTGAGATAATTCGAAAAACTACAGATTGAAAGCTGTGGATGCGGAATACAGACAACTCAAGTAATGCTAAACTGGAGATGTCACATAGTTTATAGACAAGAGGCAGGCACGGGCCATTTTTCAGTAGTAATGTGCAGCGAGGTAATTTCCAGATTACCGATGCTATGAGGAGAAAGGCCTGGGAATACTTTTTCATAATGAGCTTAGGTTGTTCGAGAGTATATAGTAATGAAACGTAGAGAGACCCGTAGTTCGGTGCACTAGATTGGAGAAGAGACAAGACAGGACAGCTCTGAAGAGGAGAAGCAATTATCATTGGAGCGATAGATATGAAAGACGTGAAAATGTACTTTGCTGATTGAGTATATGGTATAGAGCCACTTTGTGGGCGATTTAACCTCAGCTAAGTGACATTTCTCTCGATGCAGGTTAGATCGTTTGTACGGCTCAATATCAACGTCTATAAGCAACCCCTTTGTCGGGTGATTCATGTTCGGAACTTAGTTGAAATTTACAGCATCATGTATATATGAGTATGTGTGTGTGTGTATGTGTATATAATACATACACATATATAAATATACATATATATACATATGCATATACACACACACACACACACATATATGTGTGTGTGTGTGTGTTTGTGGAGCTGCAATGGCCCAGAGGTTAGGGCAGTGGACTTGCGGTTGTAGGATCGCGGTTTCGATTCCCAGACCGGGTCTTGTTTATTGAGCGAAAACACCTAAAGCTCTTCCAGGCTCCGGCAGGAGGTGGTGGTGAACCCTGCCGTACTCTTTCGCCACAAATTTCTCTCACCCTTTCTTCTGTTGGCCTGCTCGCTTAGCTAGAGGGGTGGTGTCATTTGAAGGCCAAAACAATACGAAGCGCATTGTGACCAGCGATGATAGCCTGGTCGGTCACGGTGATCTATATATATATATATATATATATATATATATATATATATATTATATAGAGAGAGAGAGAGAGAGAGAGATAGATAGCTAGATATAAACACGAATCTGGAGATTCTCCGTCAATACTTTTAGTATCTCAGCAATCTGCTCATGTAGATCATAGAAAATTATATGAATATGAAGGGAGCTGATTATATTTGGTGGGCCACAAAATAAGTTCCATGGTTACCCCTGTTTAGATACTCTTCATGAATATTTCTTGAAGTCGAATTTTGTCGAATACTAACCTTCTGAAGAATTATCAAATTATATGACGCAGTGTTTGTAATCATATATTTTAGAGGGGACACAAGATATCTTGCAAAGAATCTAAGCCATATTTGTGGCTTTGAAATCATTTGACGTTTTCATAAATCAGGAAACTAGTTATTATATATGTACAGTGACTACGAATGTTTGTTGAATATCATCTCAAACCTCATGAATCACACACGAAGAAGATTAGATAATCAAATAGGTCACCAAATAAGTAAAATATAACGATAAAACTTGTAGATTAAGATTAAAGTTTAACTTTTTAGAAATGAAACCCCACTTGTAACAGTAAAACTGATACATACATGCATAGGTATATATATACATACATACATATATATATATATATATATATATATATATATATATATATGTATATGTATATATATATAATATATATATGCATATATATATATGTATATGTATATATCTATATATATCTATACATATATATACACACATATATGCATATATACATATACATACATATGTCTATTTTCCTATCTCTCTCTCTCTCTCTCTCTGTATATATATATATATATATATATATAATATATATATATATACATATATAAATTAGATTCAAATGAATATGGTACTTACGTTCATGCACCAGAATTTAGTATGGCATTGTCCGCATAATTTCAAAATAGAGTGATTAACATTAAAATAAGCAACAAGGATATCCAGAGGTAATGCAGTACGATCGTTTCATGCTACTCCATTTAATTGAACAATGCAATCATTTTATTACATTAATTTAAAATATAGAGCAATCTTCAACTGCCAAAGACATAGAATTTAATTAAATTAGGACACATTAGGATAACTTTATCCCGAATTCTCCAAGAGGATAAGGAGCTAGAGATGTTTTACCAACAACATCATAGTTGTAACTGATTCTTTTTCAAAAAGACACTGCCTGTCACTGATTCTTCTGTTATTTACTTTTAATTGCGGGGGAGGGGTCAGTTTTAATTTATAGACTAGTTTATCAAATCCTTTGTATATTTAAGGCTGAGAGAAGACAGAGGGTTGTATCTGTTTGAGGTAGGGTTGATGGAGTAGACAGACACAACTGTCAGTGAAATATATTTGAAATTTGATGATTACAATATGTACGAAAGCGGTAATTTAACTTGAATGGCATTACAAAACATTTCTTTAATGTTGAAATACCATAATAAAAAACGTGAAAACCAAAGCATATTTTAACTTTATTCAACTGATATATATATATATATACACAGCGTGTATGAAGGTTTAGTTTGCAGGTTATCTAAATGATTAGGTACGCTAACTAAGGGCTAAAAGATACGCTAACTAATGTATAAAATTATTAATAATATAATAATGTATATATGTATATATATATATATATTATATATATATATATATATATATATTATATATATATATATATATATATATATATACATATATATATATATATATATATATATATATATATATATATATATATATATATATATATATATAATATATATATATATATATGTATATGTATCGCCATGCTGATTCGCTACCCTCTGCACGCATTTTTTCCTCTCCTTGTTTCTTGCTGTGTTTCTTTTCTGTGTATCTTTCGAGCATAGGCTCGAAACTTAAAAGACTTGTTTTATTTATATTCCTGAGCGCCATACTAATACAATTGTTTGTTTGTATTCCACCTGCCTTCGTCTTTTGTTTATTTTCATAAAGCTTCCCGTTATATATATATATATATATATGTATGCATATCTCTCTCTCTCTCTATATATATATATATATATATATATATGCATATCTCTCTCTCTCTCTCTCTATATATATATATATATATATATGTAGGTCCCGGGTTGATTCGGGGTTAACCACAGTAAATAAGGTACTCAATACATAGCAGAGTAAAATTAATTTATTATATAGAAGGAGCTTCTACAGGACTAGAACTGTTTCATTCAAGAGAAATCTTCAGGAAGCTTCCTGAAGATTTCTCTTGAATGAAACAGTTCTAGTCCTGTAGAAGCTCCTTCTATATAATAAATATATATATATATATATATATATATATATATATATATATATATATATATATATATATATATATATATGTATTGTTTCGGAAGCTGGAACTTTAAGAGGGACGAAGAGGCACAATGAAGTGTCGATTTGAGTGATTTTATGACTAAATTCTCGTCTATTATTATAAGAAATATACGATTGTAATCTCGATACGTGTACGCCTGTCGTAAGGAAAATGTACAATGCATGATGCTACTCTGTCTGTGCCAATTGACGTAATATTATCGAAAATTGCGTATAATTGCGTATACGACAGCATAGAAGTAATTCAGCCATCAAATCATTAATGTTCGCTGGAAGTTAATAAAACATCATTGTAGGATTATGGTAAAAGCTGATATGTGAACAAATTTAAACGTTTACCTACAGACGCATAAATATTTCCAGATTTACGATATCTAAATATACAGGTAAATGAATTAGTGAAAGGCAAAGTCAACTCCAGCGGAATTTAAACTCAGAACGTAAAGTGTGTCGAAATGCTGCTAAAAACTTTCTCCGTTATGCTAACGATTCTGCCATCTAGGATCATTACCCCATTTAGTAACTCAAAAGAAGGCAATAAGGATCCAGATATCTTAAACATATTGTAGCATTAGCTATGCGCTTTGTCTAAAATTTTAAACGTGCTATATAATCAGATACATTCATAGACATACATACTTCCACTTACAAACGCACGCAGCCATGTTACAAATCTACTTCAGTCTTTTACATTTCATGTAGAAATAAACATAATCACACGTAGAAAAGATGAATAAATACAGAAACATCAATGTGAATCTTCTCTGATTAATGATAAGTACAGGATTATTTCGCAAAATGAATTCTTATAATCCAAGTTTTAATACACTGATCATAGCACATATATCAACACCGTTTTAATTTTCTCAAATTTAGCTCTTTCTACGCTCACTTTAACTGAGAGTTTACATAAATATTTAAAAAAACAGCAACACATTAAATAAGGTAATGAAACTAACCATTTCATAAATACAAAATGTACTACTTCAAAAACCAGGTCCTTTGATTCAAAAGATAATCAAACAATAGATAAAATGCAAATACACATGATAATAATAATAATAATAATAATAATAATAACAATAATAATAATAATAATAATAATAATAATAATAATAATAATAATAATAATAATGGCAATGGCAATGATAATAATAATAATAATAATAATAATAATAATAATAATAATGGCAATGGCAATGATAATAATAATAATAATAATAATAATAATAATAATAATAATAATAATAATAATAATAATAATAATAATAATAATAATAATTCAAAATACATTGAAACAAAATATGGAAGCTATTATGCTTTTTGTATCAGACAATTTTGAACAAAGAACGTTATTTTTCTCAACTTATAAATAAATTTAAATAAGTGGAATAATCAAGATGTGTTTTGAAATGAGAAAATAAGACAATAGGAAAATAATAACTGTAAGCCTAAAGCTGTTGGCTCACACTATGTAATTAAATAAGAGAAAGCTTACAATTTTAACAATATTCATTTAAAACAGAAACAGCAATAATGGAAATAAGCAGAAGAAATTGTAATGAAAACAATAACGGTAAGAATAACATAAATAATAACAGCGTATAACAACTACACAAACAAGAAATGCACGGAAAACAACGAAGTCAAAATCAAGAACAACATCATTATATATTACCTTGAAATTTAATTATACAGGAAGATGACGTTGTTCATCATCAATATCATCACGCTATCACAGAAACACATCTCAATATCCAAAGCATCAACACAGCTACCATCATCATCAACTTCTACATAATTCTCCCACTTCGTCTCATAATGACTATAATGATGATGATCATCATTACTCTCGTCATCATTACAGAGATTATAACTTAATTTTCATTTCCTTAATTGTTTTCTGATAAGATGTGCGTGTGCTCTACAGTACACAGCTTATAGTGTAAAAGCCCTAGTTTATATCAATGTGTTTCTGACATATATTTATCTTGACTGAGCTGAAATAAATTGGAGAGATAGGCTTAATGTCTTGTCCAGAACAACTGACAAGATAAACCAACAAAGATAAACATTGCAGAGATATTCTGCGTACAATTATTCTCATGACCGCTATGTACGACGTCCTCTCCATTATCATGGTGTGTTTTGCGTTGGGTGTAATTATATGAGGCTGTTGTAGTACGTTAAATTTATCTATACAGTGATTAATAAAGGAGCATTACGCATACACACACAAAAACATACATACATGTATATATATCTACATACATACATTCATACATGCACAGACACAAACACACATACACGCACACACACACACACACATATATATATATATATATGTATATATATCCGATTACATTGGATACATAAAAGATCAAGGCATAACAATGTGTAGCACACTCGTTGGATAGAGAGAATTACGATGAACAAACGTAAAGTAATGCATCATCCAAGGATGGAATGTAGTATGAATGAAGTAGATTCCCTATACAGTGTTACTTTAGCGTGTGGTCTATAACCTAAAGAGCAATTACATTATAGTTTACTCATCAATTTCTAAAAGCGCTTAACTGTTGCCTAAATATTTTTTTTACAATAAATATTTGGCATTGTAAATGTATTGTTTCAAAATCGTTATTTATCTTATTTTAATAATAATAAAACCATGTTTCATTTTTGTCTTAGTGAAGAATAATAAGGGAGCAAGAATAAGATACATAATAATTAGAATAATCGCGTAGAGCACACACGTTAGGTAGCCGCGAGATTTCCAACGTAAGAAACTAAAAAGTAACCTAAATTAACAGCCTCAGAGTCGTAAATCGTACGCCAAAATAGCTCCCGTTGTTGTTTGATAATACGGAACTCCACTTGCATTCCAGATTATCAACGAAGAGCGCAGCGTGAAATAATATAAAAGACAAACGAATAAGTTTTTAAATATTGCTACAATTTTCCATTTGCATGTTTCATTTTCACGTATGTATAAAACATTTATTTAGAGTATCTACATAATGACGAAAGCCCCGATTCATCTGGTAATTCTGTGAAATAAGTGAACCGCTGTCTGTTGCGTAATCCGAATGAATCACCAACAAGCGAAATTTCAAACAGAATACCGATATTTATGTTTAGCATTTAAGTTGCAAAACAAAAATTATTGTATACAGAAAAATTATGATTTGGACTTCGTTTAAGATACAGCATAAGATGAAATGCCTCTGCTTAATGAGTTAATGATATGGCAAATATGTATATAATAGAATATTATCTACTGTTTTTATATCACCTTATTATAATATACCTATCATCAATTTAGGTTGCTCTTAACATGAATATAAAAGCAATATTACTAGAACCCTGTTGCTGATAAGACTATTAGTAAAGTGTGTAACAGTCTCAACACAACAGCCTAGATTACATCCCGCGTGACCCCTCAAATATACTGTGTCCTGGTAAATGTCCTTTATCCTGTCCATTAAATAATGTAGTTACCAGAAATTAAGCTATATATGTAGATGCATAA
This sequence comes from Octopus sinensis, assembly GCF_006345805.1. Classification (NCBI taxonomy): domain Eukaryota; kingdom Metazoa; phylum Mollusca; class Cephalopoda; order Octopoda; family Octopodidae; genus Octopus; species Octopus sinensis. The sequence continues at coordinate 47,022,448 of NC_043012.1, forward strand.
TCAGAAGATGAGCTTAGGTTCTGAAGCTAAGGCTGCTTAGAAGGATTTACTTCACTACAATACCAAAGAGCCGAGTTTTCAAAATGCGATGCTCTAAAGCAGTGTTTCTCAACCTTTTTTTACCCTTGTATAACCCTTAAAATAAATTACACTTCTCAAGGAACCTCTGCTCAAGAGATTGTGGTTCTTCATCACTGACCTCATCCAAATTGACTGAATGTTTCCTCTTGAAAAAACTCCACATTGGGTTATTAAGAAGTTTTGTAAAATGAAAAAAAAAAGGAATACAAGGTCCCCATAAATTATAGCGATCACTAAATATATCCCCAATGATTGTTATATTTTTGATAGCATAATAGGTTAGATGGGATGATGTCTATATTACAATATTACAATAATATGTGCATGTATAATATTCTTTTCTACTCTCGGCACAAGGCCCGAAATTTTAGGGGAGAGGGCCAGTAGGTTAGATTGATCCCAGGACGCAACTAGTACTTAATCCATCGACCCCGAAAGGATGAAAGGCAAGTTGACCTCGGTGGAATTTGAACTCAGAACATAAAGACAGACGAAATACATATTTCTTTACTACCCACAAAGGGCTAAACACAGAGAGGACAAACAAAGACATACAAACGGATTAATTCGATTATATCGACCCCAGTGCGTAACCGGTACTTATTTAATCGACCCCGAAAGGATGAAAGGCAAAGTCGACCTCGGTGGAATTTGAACTTAGAACGTAGCGACAGACGAAATATCACAAAGCATTTCACTCGGCGTGCTTACGTTTCTTATTTCGTTATTGCCCACAAGGGGCTTAACAGAGATGGGACAAACAAGGACAGACAAACGGATTAAGTTGATTACATCGACTCCAGTGCGTAACTGGTACTTATTTAATCGACCCCGAAAGGATGAAAGGCAAAGTCAACCTCGGCGGAATTTGAACTCAGAACGTAACGGCAAAGAAAATACTTGTTGCTTTACTACCAACAAGGGGCTAAACGCAGAGAGGACAAACAAGGACAGGCAAACGGAATAAGTCGATTATATCGACCCCAGTCCGTAACTGGTACTTATTTAATCGACCCCGAAAGGATGAAAGGCAATGTCGACCATGGCGGAATTTGAACTCAGAACGTAGGGGCAGACGAAATACTGCTAAGCATTTTGCCCGGTGTGCTATCGTTTCTGTCAGCTCGCCGCCTGCATGTATAGTAATATTAAAATCAAGAAATTTGCACTAGTTTATCTCACTCTTTCTTGCGGAACCTCTGGGAGTCTTCTACGGAACCCTAGGGTCCCGGGGATTATAATAATAGGTGATTTTTTTTTAATGCATTGCGAATGTTATGACGATCATGTACAGTAAGGACGACATTATTAATAGGTCGATGTAAACATAAATTACGCAAAACTTTCCTCTGCCCTAAGAACTAATTCCATTGAAGATTAGTATTAATCACGCCTCGTTTGTAGTTAATGATGATTTATTAAATTAATTCACTTTCCATTGCTACATGACTGTTCATATATATACACATCTTACGCAACACATTCCTCCGCTGCAAACCATAACACCTCTTAATCAAATCCTGTCACTCTATTTGTAGTTACGGTACCTTGTTTTCTACTGCTTCTAGGTCCGTCCTTTATCTGTTTAATTATTGTTGTCTTTTCCCCTAATTTTATTGACAAGTATACCAAACGCTGAATTCCGCATTTCTCCTCAACTTTGGGGCGACGTAAGGATCTCTGTGGGATTAGTGCATTTCCCATGCATTTTGTTCCTGACAGCTAACTTGCAATTTTTATTTCTTTCCGATTGCTTTTGCGTTATATTAAAGCGTAAATCTTACTGCCTATATGCTTTCATATTTCCTTTTTCTACATGCCGAAAGAATTTCAATATACGTATATGTGGTTGTGTGGGCTGTGTGCGCGTATGAATTTATACGTCTATAGTTAAACGTGTAAATTTGTTCACCTGTCACATATCAGCTTTTCCGTAATCCTGCAACGACTTTTAATTAACTTCCAGCGAACGTTTGCGTTTATATGTCTTTTTTGTGTGTGTCTAACTGTATGCATGATAGCATAACTTTATTTTGATCCCCTATATATATATATATACTTGCATTATGACCCATCGTTGGGTGCTAGTGCATGTATATATATGTGTACATATTACATGTACATCTATATATATACATCTACACATAAAATACAAAATACAAAGTTATATCTTGATATCGCTTGTGATAACAATACTCAAAATATATAACAGACTGGAATTCTAAGTCCGCCTCTTGCAATTTCGATCAATTGTATCTTGTCCTCCCTCTTGTATAGAAGTGTGGCTACAATCTAGCGTACCTCAACTTCGGGGGGGGGGGCATTTTAAATTTTTATCCGGCACGTCCTACGTCTCAGATATGAAGGTAAAATAAAAATATTTCCACTTAGCAAGTACGAGTCCAGTACTCCCTTGCACGCTCCGTTGACTCGAACCTTTCTTTAATTTACCGCCTCTGGTTAGATATCTTTCATAGTCGCACCAAGACACTTTTCGATGGTGCTTTCCTCCAGGTTGTTTTATTATTACCCACTAGGGGCGAACATAGATGGGACAATACAATCTGATGTGGGGTCAGACACACGAATGGGTTTTTACAATAAATCGAATTCAAAAATTTACATGAAATTACAAAATAGACACAAAATCGAATGATGGAACAGACCGTAAGACATTACGGGTGGAGTGGGTGCGGGTTTAGCTCGGACCCCACGAGCCCCGCCTCCCCACTGATACTTTTGGTTTCGTTTGGTTTACATTTATGTTGTATCTTTCACTCGCAACTTTCGTGCTACATCTTTCCATCGTTCTTCATACACTCTCCTAGTCAGGCATATTCTCTCCAGCCCTATCTTCCTTTTCAGGTGAAAGATGAAATAATTCATCAAACCAGGGCCGGAGATGAACTTGCCTGACTGTAGACATTTCATTCTCGTCTTCCATATCACCTCTTTCGCAATTGCTACTACAACGAGAATACAAAACTTACCTTCTTTCGCGAGGAAATCCGGTGGGTCAATTTTTGTAATCGACTCAGTCGACAGCTGTACTCTTCGTGTACCTGACAACAGCTGTTCGGTATAAACCCACACCTCAGACACGTCCGGACAATGAACAATAGCGTGCGGGACGGTTTCCCTATCCCGCCCGCATCTTGGACATATCGGACTGTCTTGGCCTCCGTGCCTTGCGAGTTTATCCCGAACAGGTAGAGCTCCTCTGTAACATTGCCATGCCAGGGACTTCTGGAAGTTGTCCAGTGTCTTCGGCTTGAACGTACGTCGGAACAGACTGGCCAGCTGATTATCGTCGAGACCTAGGGCTTCTCCCAAGGTATCTTCACATTCCGCCTCTACCAACCCTCTATAGAAGAATGTGGTGGAACCCCCACCGCAGGCGTTACCCGAGCGATGGAATAGCAGGAGAGCCTTGCGACACTCCGTGTACCAAGTACCAAGTTTCGATCTACGATTCAGCCAGGTTTCCCATCCACCGAAACTAGTGAACTTGGGAAACATCAGTTTTGCTAGCGAAGACCACACCCGTTCACCATCCAGATAGAGCCACAGATGTCTTAACCTCAGCGCATGTCTGCGCATCATCAGCCAAGGCATCCCTAGCCCACCATTTAACGGTTGTTGACAGCAAGTAGAGCGTTTCACAAGTGGTTTCCGGCCCTTCCACAAGAAGTAGAAGAGCTGTCTTTCCAACTTGATCAACCACGAATCAGGGCAAGGAACGAGGGAAAGGCGGTAGGTGATAACCGATGCGATAAACACATTGGCCACCTCCGCCCTCCCTTTCAAGGATAGCCACCGCCAAGACCAGGTCTTGGCTACTGCAGCCACCTTGCTCGTTACCTCGCCCCAATTCTTCTCTATTTGGAGGTCTGGACCGAACCAGACCCCTAGCAATTTAATCGGACCCTCTGTTCAACGTCCTACGACGCTGTCAGGAGGCATCGACTTGCCTCTCCAGGTGCCGAGTTGCAAGCCGACTGACTTTTCGCGATTAACTTTTGCTCCTGTCACCGTCTCGTAAACCTCTATGGCCTTGCCTACTTTACATAGGTGGTCCATTTCGGTTACGATGATGGTGATGTCATCCGCGTACGCTGACACTGATTTTCCATTACCTGGCTGTCTCGGGATGCCGCTCAGTTTTCGCAGTAATGGCTCAAGAGCCATCACGTACAAAAGCGGGGAGAGCGGACACCCTTGACGAACCGAGCGTTTGATTTTGAACGGCTTCGACAAGAAGCCGTTCACCCGAACTACCGAGTCGATGTTATCATACATTTGGATAATCCACCTGAGGAAGCCAAGGCTCAGCCCGAACTGCGCCAGGGCAGATACCAGGTAACGATGGTCGACCCTATCAAAGGCTTTAGATTGGTCTAAATGGACCAGTACCCCACCCTTGCCAGAATCACTATTAAACCCCTCTATAGTGTACCGCATTAGATGGAGATTATCCTGAATGGATCTGCCCGGAACGGCACATGTCTGTGCCTCTCCGATCAGACCATCCGCGACACGCGCCAATCTTTTCGATAACACTTTGGCCAAAATCTTCAACTCTGTGTTTAGCAGAGTGATGGGCCTGAAATTATCAATGCACTCCCCCTTGCTCGGGTCCTTTCTGACGAGAGTCACTACTCCCCGGCGCACAGATCTGGGTATAAGCCCGTTCTGCTGCCAGTTCGCATAGACCTCCGCCAATAGGTGCTCGAACAAGTCTGGCATACTCTTATATAACTCATAGGGTAGACCATCCAAACCCGGCGCCCTGCCTGCGCCGCAGTCCGCCATTGCATCAAACACCTCCTCAGGCGTGATTGGCCCTTCACAGCCCTCCGCATCTCGCCCCGATAAGCGCGGCAGCCCGTCGAGTAGGTCCGTAAAGGCCCTCCTCCTATCCAGTCCGCCGCACTCACCGAAAAGCTGAGCGAAGTGCTCCTGAAAGGCCTCACACATCTCCTCGGGTTCGTTTATCAACTCACCTTGTTGGTTCGTCAAAGATCGAATCGTGGCATCGTTACCATGCTGAGCTTCCACCACTCGGGCCCATCTCACGGCGTTGATTCCTTCACATCCCATATGGCGGATTCTAGCCCTGACAATGCAGCCCATGTGTTTGGCCTCGAGGTGCTGGTTTAACACCAGTCTCTTGGACGCCACCTGAGCCGCAGAGCCAGTTTTCATGGCTTCCTCTAATTCCTTAACTAGAGTAGTTTCCTTTCTAGCCTCTCTAGCCACTACTCCTATGCTATATCTAATAGACTCAAACTTGATGCCTCGTTTGAGGGCGTACCACCATTTGTTATTAATGATGGTACCAGATAGTGCCCTCTGAATTATATTCCTAATCCGGTCTTTGTACTCCTTAATCGCCAGAAGGGAAGTATTAAGTTTCCAGTAACCGGATCCTCTATTTTTAACCTTATCTATGTCAAGCTTACAAGTGACCATTTTATGATCACTGTAGCTGATCGGGTAAAACTGTGGACACTTAGCTATTTTACTGTCTACCTTTCTAATTAGTATTCTATCTAAATATAACCTGGAAGATCCGTCGCTGTTTGACCATGTCCACAATGGAGCGTTCGGAAATTCCAGCCTGTAAGGATCTGCTAGCTCAAAGCGGCTTAGCAGTTCCATGAAGCCACTGTTACCTTTCCTATCTGGACGCGAGCCAACACAATCTACATCCGCTTTGCAAATTGTGTTAAAGTCTCCTAGCACCACTAATGAATGCGAAGTACCAAGAAAGTTTTCTAGTTCACGAAAATAATCACTTTGCCCTGTACTGTTGGGTGCGTAAATTGCAACCAGTCTGATAACTTTACCATTACTGAACGTCAAATCCATGACGACCAGCCTACCTTCTGGATCTGCAAAAATTAACTTTTTCTCAGAAACCCGGTTTCTTTTTAATAGGACCAACACCCCACTCCCGCCTGTAGGACTGCCAGGAGAGAAAAAACTCTCGTAGCCGTCAAACAGCGGGAGTAGACCTCTTGGCCCCTCTAACCGGGTTTCTGTAGCAATAATAACATCTAAATTACGCGACCTGATATCATGCAGGAAGCGACCTTGCTTCCAGTCTGCTCCCAGCCGCGCACATTCAAACAACCAACATAAATGTAATCCATTACTTACCTTATATCAGTGGTTCGGTTTTTTCTTTTTCTTCTTTGTTTGTCTCTTTTTCTGGGCCTCGTGGGGGAGTCTGACGCAGGCCCTCGAATATATATGGAGATGTTTATCCATTCTGAGCGGGCCTACGTCATGAAAAAATTCGGACTTTATCCGTCCATAATCCTTCCGGCCTATTCTGTACAATACATAGTCATTTTCCTCCCTATTTTTTCTACTTTGGCCATCGCTGCCAACACATTACCGAGTCTATTGTTCGTGGCCTTAACGGCCATAAATGAGTTCAACGACTCTCTTTTCTTCTTTTGGTTTACTTGGGAGGGGTGGTTTCAGTTTTTCTTTTTTTTCTAGTGATTTTTGACCACCCCTCCTCCTTTTTCGTTTCCTCGCTCTTTTTTTCCTCGCCGCCGCTGGTTCCGCTGCCTCTGTCACCTCCACACCTTCAGCCGTCCCTCCTGGGCCGCCAGCGCTGCTTCTGATGACACCTCTTCTGCTTTTCCACTTGGCTGAGCTGCTTCCTGCGGTTTGGGTTGCATTCTGCCCTTACATGCCCTTTCTTACCGCAGCCGAAGCACCTCGGCTTTCTGCCCTCTACGAAGACTGTGACTCTATCTTCTTCGCTTATTTATAGAGTCTCTGGAATCTCCTCCAGGGTTTGTATTTCTGCCTGGATGGCTATTATTATCCGCTGCCCTTTCCAGAATTCTTCCTCCTCTACAGTGGCCTGGAGGATGTTTATTTTTTCCTCCAGGCCTACCATAACTGCTGCCACCAGAACCTCGGCATCCGCTTCTGGCGGAATATTATTCATAGTGATCTTTGATGTTCTTTTGCCTCTATACAGGGGTAGGAGAACAATAATCTCCGCTTTTATTGGTTCCATGGATAGCTTTTTAGCTACCTCCTCTGTTGTGAATCTCACCTCCACTGTGCCGTATTTCTTCCCTCGATTCTTCCCTCGATTGATGTATGTGATCTTATCCATTATCGGCTTTAAGCAATTTTCGATTTTTTTCTCCTCTATTTTTTGTATTGATTTGCTTGTTGTATTGAAGGTCTTATAAATTATTCTTATTTTTGTAATTTCTTCCTGTTTTTGGGCGTTTGAAGCCACGGTTACTTCCGTGCCCTCTTTTGACACACAGTCCGCATGTTTCTTTAGGTTTTCGACATTAATTTTTAAAATTTTCTTACCAGCTACTTCCGAAAATTTTTTCGCTGGTGCTGGAATATCTTTTTTCTTTGGCGACCCCGCCTCTTTTTTCTTTGGCGACACCGCCGGTGATCCTGCATCACTAGTCACAGGTGAATATGAGATGGGGGATTCATCTCCGAAACTGGCTTTAACAAGCCCTGGCACAACCAAGATAATGATAGTTTTTTTTCCCCCACGGAGGGGAATTACCAACACGAACCTTCGCACGAAGGCTGACTTCAACAGTTGTACAACAAAACAGAACAGAACGACGTTAGACACACAGTAGATTATAACGGAGAAAATATACACAAGGCAAAATATAATAACTCACTATACACTCGAATTGCGTTCCTCCAGGTTGTTTTATTATTAGCCACTAGGGGCTACATAGATGGGACAATACAATCGGGAAAATGAATAATGAATTATGAAATTTGTACAATGTGGTGCAATGCCCACTCGATCCCCGAAATCGAGCGGTTACATTTCGTCATTTATTTTTATTCGTCAACAATATTTTCCAAATAAAACATTTTTTACATTTTCAACATACATTTCAAAAAGTTTTACAAAGTTCAACATTTCCTTTTTTTTTTTTTTTTCCGAATTTAAAGTTCTTTTTATCATTTCCAAATTAAGTTTTCACAATACCTTTTCTATTCTATACACCCATTATGTCTACCAAATCTGAGTAAACTTCCATCGTTCGAGGCCACCTTTTAAGTCGGCATTTCATATGTTTTAACACGTTCTCGCCAGCTGCTCGATGAACGCCTCGGCGTCGTTCTCGTGGATGAGTGCACCTGTTTCTTTCCCATTCGTGCCCATCCTGACCCACGTATATCCGTTTGTTGCGCTTATTAAATCTTCCATCTCCTCACAGTGCTTGTGATGGATCAACGTTCCATAGTATTTGTATTTTCTATTCGTACCTACGTTTTCTCTAGTTTTTCTCTTAGGACTTACTTCCTCTTTTTTCTCCTCCCTCGGTTTCTCTCTTTCTCGCTTTTTGCTTTCTCTTCTTTCTTTTTCCTTCTCTTGTCTTTTTGGCTCTTTGTCTGCCGTCTCTCTACCCTGTGCCTTAAGTTCCTTTCCTGTTGTTTCTTTTCCTTTTTGCATACCATCTTTTCCTTTCTCTTGTTTCTGTTCCTTCTCTTGTTCTTTTCCTGCTTTTTCTCTTTCCTTTAATGTACTTTCCTTTTCTTTCTCTTGCTTCTGCCTTGGCTCCTTCTCCACTACTTCTGCACCCTGTGAATTTTGCTCCTCTTCTACTATCTTCTTCCCTTTGTTTTCATTTTCCTTCAGTGCGCTGTTACTTCCCTTCTCTTGTTGTTTCTCCGTATTTCCTTTTCCTTGTTTTCGCGCTGTTCTTTCCTTCGTGTTCGTTTTCCTTCTCTCCACTTTGTGTCTCTTTTTGCTCCGCTGTGAATTCATACAGCGGACATTCCTTTTTTATGTGCCCTCTTGATCCGCACAGGTAGCAGTTCGGTTTTCTGCCTTCCACTATTACACTAATTGTCTTCTCGTTTTCTATTTCTATTTGGAAGGGAAATCTTTCGATGTCTTCCATTGTGGCCATTAGCCACAACTCGACTCCGAATCCCTTCCAATTTACAACGTTCGTCTCCTTAATTGACCCTATTTCTACTTCCTCTTTTGCTGCTCCAATAATGGCTGTTACCAGCATTCTGTTTTAATATTTGGGGGTACCTTTGGGACTCTTACCCGTACCCCTCGTCTTCCTTTATAAGTCGGCCACATGGTGAAATTTTCCGCTTCAGGACAGTGGAAGCCAATGAGGCCGCCACTTCCTTTGTTGCGCATCTCACCTCCACCGTACCATATTTCTTCCTCTGTCTACAAAAGTCGCTTTTTTCATGATGTCCCCCAGACATTTCTCTATTTCTTCAATCGTCACTCTCACCATCGTTTCTCGTGTTTCTATCTTGCGTTCTATACGTTATCGTGATGTTATTTTTCTCTTCTATTGTTTCCACAGGCGGGACCAGCTTCACGCTGTCACCCTCCCTTTTGACGAACTTCTCGTATTCCTTCAATTGTTCTTTTCTAAAGAACACTTCTTTTATTCTAAGTGACTCGTCACTTTTTGTTGTGGCGACCCCCGCGTAAGTCTCCATGACTTGAGGGTCGACACACTTTCTATAAAAGGTTCAAACACGCAGCGGCAAACGCCTCGCGCGATTCAATTTTTGACAATTTTTTAACAGTTTTTTTCCAAATTTTCACATGCAAAAATAACTAACCAACACACTAGCTTGGAGCCAGGTTGTTTTATTATTACCCACTAGGGGCTACATAGATGGGACAATACAATCGGGAATGAATAATGAATTATGAAGTTTGTACAATGTGGTGTAATGCCCGCTCGATCCCCGAAATCGAGCGGTTACATTTCGTCAATTAATTTTGTTCGTCAACAATATTTTCAAATAAAACATTTTTTACATTTTCAACATACATTTCAAAAAGTTTTACAAAGTTCAACATTTCCTTTTTTTTTTTTTTTCCGAATTTAAAGTTCTTTTTATCATTTCCAAATTAAGTTTTCACAATACCTTTTCTATTCTATACACTCCATTATGTCTACCAAATCTGAGTAAACTTCCATCGTTCGAGGCCACCTTTTAAGTCGGCATTTCATATGTTTTAACACGTTCTCGCCAGCTGCCTCGATGAACGCCTCGGCGTCGTTCTCGTGGATGAGTGCACCTGTTTCTTCCCATTCGGTGCCCATCCTGACCCACGTATATCCGTTTGTTGCGCTTATTAAATCTTCCATCTCCTCACAGTGCTTGTGATGGATCAACGTTCCATAGTATTTGTATTTTCTATTCGTACCTACGTTTTCTCTAGTTTTTCTCTTAGGACTTACTTCCTCTTTTTTCTCCTCCCTCGGTTTCTCTCTTTCTCTCTTTTTGCTTTCTCTTCTTTCTTTTTCCTTCTCTTGTCTTTTTGGCTCTTTGTCTGCCGTCTCTCTACCCTGTGCCTTAAGTTCCTTTCCTGTTGTTCTTTTCCTTTTTGCATACCATCTTTTCCTTTCTCTTGTTTCTGTTCCTTCTCTTGTTCTTTTCATGCTTTTTCTCTTTCCTTTAATGTACTTTCCTTTTCTTTCTCTTGCTTCTGCCTTGGCTCCTTCTCCACTACTTCTGCACCCTGTGAATTTTGCTCCTCTTCTACTATCTTCTTCCCTTTGTTTTCATTTTCCTTCAGTGCGCTGTTACTTCCCTTCTCTTGTTGTTTCTCCGTTATTTCCTTTTCCTTGTTTTCGCTGTTCTTTCCTTCGTGTTCGTTTTCCTTCTCTCCACTTTGTGTCTCTTTTTGCTCCGCTGTGAATTCATACAGCGGACATTCCTTTTTTATGTGCCCTCTTGATCCGCACAGGTAGCAGTTCGGTTTTCTGCCTTCCACTATTACACTAATTGTCTCTCGTTTCTATTTCTATTTGGAAGGGAAATCTTTCGATGTCTTCCATTGTGGCCATTAGCCACAACTCGACTCCGAATCCCTTCCAATTTACAACGTTCGTCTCCTTAATTGACCCTATTTCTACTTCCTCTTTTGCTGCTCCAATAATGGCTGTTACCAGCATTTCTGTTTTAATATTTGGGGGTACCTTTGGGACTCTTACCCGTACCCCTCGTCTTCCTTTATAAGTCGGCCACATGGTGAAATTTTCCGCTTTCAGGACAGTGGAAGCCAATGAGGCCGCCACTTCCTTTGTTGCGCATCTCACCTCCACCGTACCATATTTCTTTCCTCTGTCTACAAAAGTCGCTTTTTTCATGATGTCCCCCAGACATTTCTCTATTTCTTCAATCGTCACTCTCACCAGTTTTCTCGTGTTTCTATCTTGCGTTCTATACGTTATCGTGATGTTATTTTTCTCTTCTATTGTTTCCACAGGCGGGACCAGCTTCACGCTATCACCCTCCCTTTTGACGAACTTCTCGTATTCTTTCAATTGTTCTTTTCTAAAGAACACTTCTTTTATTCTAAGTGACTCGTCACTTTTTGTTGTGGCGACCCCCGCGTAAGTCTCCATGACTTGAGGGTCGACACACCTTCTATAAAAGGTTCAAACACGCAGCGGCAAACGCCTCGCGCGATTCAATTTTTGACAACTTTTAACCGTCTTTTTTCAATTTTCACATATAAAATAACTCACAACACACGTATATAGCTTGGCGCCAGGTGATTTTATTACTACCCACAAGGGGCGAACATAGAAGGGACAATACAATCGAGGAACTTAAAATAAGAAAGCGAAATGACAAGAAAAGGAAAAAATTAAAAGTAAAAAATGACATATGAAAGAATATTTACAATGAGATGTAAATGCCCACTCGATCCCCGAAATCGAGAGGTTACATTTTCGTCACATATATTTTACAATATTTTCTTTTTTTTTTTTCTTCTTTCTTCTCTCTCTTCTCACAATTTTATACGTATTCCATAATACCTTTCAAGTCTCTAAAGTCAATCACTGAGCCCTCAGGCAGCCGCTCTTTCATTCGAACACCCGTGTAAAAAATTACACTCTCTCCGGCAGCTCTGAGGAACTCAGCGACTCTTTCTTCGGGGATCAGAGCAGTCTCCTGCCACTGATCAGTCATCCTGTTGACCCACACATGTCCCTCCGTACTACATACATGTCAATTCCTTCATTTCAGGGTGAAATGGAAGGTTATTAACTTGTAGTAATCTTGTTTCCGTCCTACGTTTTCTCTCGTTTTTCTTTTCGGGCTTACTTCTTCCTTGTTCTCCCTCTTTGTTTCTCTCTTTCTCTCTTTTTGCCTTCTTTTCTTTCTTCTTCCTTCTCTTGTCTTTTTGGTTCTTTGTCTGTTCTCTCTCTTTCTCTCGTGTTTTATGTTCCTTTTCTTTTTCTTTTTGTGTGCCGTCTTTTCTTTTCGTTTGATTCTGATCTCTCTCTTGTTTTTTTCCTGTTGTTTCTTTTTCCTTTTTCTTTTCCTGACTCTGTTTTGGTTCTATTTCTTTCTTTTCTTTTATTTCTTTTTCCTTCGTTGACTTATTATTTCCTTTCTCTTGTTGTTTTGTCTCCTTTTCTATGTTTTCTTTTTCATTTACCTTATTCTTCCTTTCTTCAAGTTCCTGCTCGTACTCCGCTATGAATTCGTATAGCGGGCACTCTTTTTTAATGTGCCCCCTTGTCCCGCACAAGTAGCAGTTTGGCTTTCTTCCCTCTACAATTACACTGAGGGTTTTCTCGTCTTCGATTTCTATTCTGTAGGGGAACCTTTCAATGTCCTCTTTTGTGGCCATCAAACACAGTTCTACCCCATATCCTCTCCAGTTTACTGCGTTGGACTCCTTAAAGGATTCCACCTCCACTTCCTCTTCTGCTGCTCCCAGAATAGCTGTTGCCAGCCACTCTGTTTTTATTTCTGGGGGTATATTCGGGATTTTAACCCGGACCCCTCTTCTTCCCTTGTATGAGGGCCACATTATAAATGTTTCCGCTCTTAGAACAGTGGTAGCCAGTGAGGCTGCAATTTCTTCCGTTGCACATCTCACCTCCACCGTACCAAATTTTTTTCCTCTACTCACGTAGGTCGATTTATCCATTATGTCTCCCAGACATTTTTCGATCTCTGCTATCTCCACTCTTGCCAGTTTCTTTGTACTTTTGTCCTGGGTTCTATACGTTACAGTTTTGTTTTCTTTGTCCTCTTTTGCTTTCACGGGGGGGATTAGCTTCACGCTATCACCCTCCCTTCTGAATAGCTTTTCGTATTCTTTGAGTTTATTCTTCTCAAAGAAAACATCCTTCACGACTATCGAGCAATCATTACTTCTCTTTCCCGTGACCCCCGCGTAAGTCGCCATGACTAGAGGGTCAATTCACCTTCTTCGGAAGGTTTCCACACGTAGAGGCAAACGCCTCGCGCGATATAAATTCAATTTACACAACAAAAATTCCTGTCTAGTCACAGATAACAACACGTATATAGCTTGGCGCCAGGTGATTTTATTACTACCCACAAGGGGCGAACATAGAAGGGACAATACAATCGAGGAACTTAAAATAAGAAAGCGAAATGACAAGAAAAGGAAAAAATTAAAAGTAAAAAATGACATATGAAAGAATATTTACAATGAGATGTAAATGCCCACTCGATCCCCGAAATCGAGAGGTTACATTTTCGTCACATATATTTTACAATATTTTCTTTTTTTTTTTCTTCTTTCTTCTCTCTTCTCACAATTTTATACGTATTCCATAATACCTTTCAAGTCTCTAAAGTCAATCACTGAGCCCTCAGGCAGCCGCTCTTTCATTCGAACACCCGTGTAAAAAATTACACTCTCTCCGGCAGCTCTGAGGAACTCAGCGACTCTTTCTTCGGGGATCAGAGCAGTCTCCTGCCACTGATCAGTCATCCTGTTGACCCACACATGTCCCTCCGTACTACATGTCAATTCCTTCATTTCAGGGGTGAAATGGAAGGTTATTAACTTGTAGTAATCTTGTTTCCGTCCTACGTTTTCTCTCGTTTTTCTTTTCGGGCTTACTTCTTCCTTGTTCTCCTCTCTTTGTTTCTCTCTTTCTCTCTTTTTGCCTTCTTTTCTTTCTTCTTCCTTCTCTTGTCTTTTTGGTTCTTTGTCTGTTCTCTCTTTCTCTCGTGTTTTATGTTCCTTTTCTTTTTCTTTTTGTGTGCCGTCTTTTCTTTTCGTTTGATTCTGATCTCTCTCTTGTTTTTTTCCTGTTGTTCTTTTTCCTTTTTCTTTTCCTGACTCTGTTTTGTTCTATTTCTTTCTTTTCTTTTATTTCTTTTTCCTTCGTGACTTATTATTTCCTTCTCTTGTTGTTTTGTCTCCTTTTCTATGTTTTCTTTTTCATTTACCTTATTCTTCCTTTCTTCAAGTTCCTGCTCGTACTCCGCTATGAATTCGTATAGCGGGCACTCTTTTTTAATGTGCCCCCTTGTCCCGCACAAGTAGCAGTTTGGCTTTCTTCCCTCTACAATTACACTGAGGGTTTTCTCGTCTTCGATTTCTATTCTGTAGGGGAACCTTTCAATGTCCTCTTTTGTGGCCATCAAACACAGTTCTACCCCATATCCTCTCCAGTTTACTGCGTTGGACTCCTTAAAGGATTCCACCTCCACTTCCTCTTCTGCTGCTCCCAGAATAGCTGTTGCCAGCCACTCTGTTTTTATTTCTGGGGGTATATTCGGGATTTTAACCCGGACCCCTCTTCTTCCCTTGTATGAGGGCCACATTATAAATGTTTCCGCTCTTAGAACAGTGGTAGCCAGTGAGGCTGCAATTTCTTCCGTTGCACATCTCACCTCCACCGTACCAATTTTTTTCCTCTACTCACGTAGGTCGATTTATCCATTATGTCTCCCAGACATTTTTCGATCTCTGCTATCTCCACTCTTGCCAGTTTCTTTGTACTTTTGTCCTGGGTTCTATACGTTACAGTTTTTTTTTCTTTGTCCTCTTTTGCTTTCACGGGGGGGATTAGCTTCACGCTATCACCCTCCCTTCTGAATAGCTTTTCGTATTCTTTGATTATTCTTCTCAAAGAAAACATCCTTCACGACTATCGAGCAATCATTACTTCTCTTTCCCGTGACCCCCGCGTAAGTCGCCATGACTAGAGGGTCAATTCACCTTCTTCGGAAGGTTTCCACACGTAGAGGCAAACGCCTCGCGCGATATAAATTCAATTTACACAACAAAAATTCCTGTCTAGTCACAGATAACAACACGTATATAGCTTGGCGCCAGGTGTTCAAATCTTCTTTTTCCTCTATATTGTATACTTTATAGACAATAGTCTTTTCTTTAATTTAACTTTTTATTATTCATCTGGACTATTCCATTTCTGCACGCTAATTTTATTTATTCCCATTCATGTGAAACCACTTATTCAAGTTCAAGTCATTGATGCAATTTTATACCAGGTGCTATTTTTACTTTTGTTATGTTACGATTATATTATCCTTTAGTTTGATTTTAATTATTACTTACTACATATAATTCAATTGTTATTATTATTTTTATTGTTAAAGTGAAAGTATCTTACATAAAACAGAGAAATGAATTTGTTTCACTTTTAACACGTAAT
The DNA here is from genome assembly GCF_006345805.1 of Octopus sinensis. Classification (NCBI taxonomy): domain Eukaryota; kingdom Metazoa; phylum Mollusca; class Cephalopoda; order Octopoda; family Octopodidae; genus Octopus; species Octopus sinensis. Next base: position 47,038,002 of record NC_043012.1, read on the forward strand.
ACTGAAATAGCGGAGAAGATATGATATTGTTAGGGGCTCGCTCTAGGCAAGAAGTTGAACATTTTTTCCCGATGACATTCCCCGGGCCCTAAGCAAGGCATGTGTAAAATTTGAATGAAATTAGTTGTGTAGTTCTCAAGTTTTAAGGAAACACACAGACATATACATATTCTCAGTTTTATATATATAGAGATGAATATATATATATATGTACATCAGGTCATTAAGAATTAAGTGTCCGATTTTCTTATGCACCAAGTTTGACAGTCCTAAACTCTAATGTTTTATCCTAAAAACTCTTTGTTTTACAAAATTGAAGAGTTACATCATCACTTTTCGGAATGTAATTCATAGTATCTGATTACATTGTGAGTTATTTTCTCTTGTAAATCAATTTTGTGAACCCATAGATAAATAAAAAAAATCATGTTGCTTATCAATATGAGTTCCGTCCTGGAATCAATGCATCGTAGACAGCTCGAAAGAAGATGTGACAAATTAGCGCACTGTACTACGACGATGTAAGGTGTTCCGGTCTGGTGACTTTGCTGGTGAAAATCAGGCCTGTGATCGACCTGAGACCTAGGTGGATGTTGAAGCGGATAGAGTTAACAGGAAGGTTTGATGCTTCGATTCCATCTCTAATGGACTATCTGAACCAAATCGGCAAGGTAAAGAATCCATTTTTCATCACAAGTAACAATACGATGCCTAATATGTAACAAAACGATGCAAGGTAAAGAAGCTGGGCAAGTGGGTACCACACAAACTGAACAAGTATCAGATGACATGTCGTTTTAAAACTAGCTGTTCTTTGCTGTCACGGCATAAACGCGAAACATATTTGCATCGTATTGTTACGTGTGAGGAAAAATGGATTCTTTTTAACAATAGTAAGCGTTCTGCACAGTGGTTGGATGGAGACGTAGTACCAAAAAACAATCTTAAAAAGAATATTCACAAAAAGGAGCTAATGATCTATCTGGTGTCATAAACTACAGCTTCATGAGACCTAGTAAGTCAATTATAGTGGATGTATACATCAACAGATTGAATGAAATGATGAGTGAACTTGGAATTAAATAAACCGAGATTGGGCAATAGAGACAGGCCAATTCTTTTGCAAGGCAATGCTCGACCACATGTTATAGAGAGAACGCTACTCAAGTTACAGGGACTGAACTTGGAAGTAGTCTGTCATACCCCATATTCACCAGACCTTGCTTCAACTAACTATCACGTTTTCCAGGCATTAGTCAACTTTTTGCAGGGAAGAAACTTCAAATCTGAAGATGCTAAACCTGCCTTTCGTGATTTTATCGCCTCTTGCTCTCCAGAATTCCTTAGTTGTTTTATGTGTTTATGGGTCTGATATAATGAATCCATAAACACATATAAAACATTCAAGAGTATATCATTTTCCCTCTGAAGATATAATCAGGTCATATAAATTTAATATTTGCATAATATTTACTGAGTATTAATTTAAACAGCTGTAAGTGTTAATGATTAATTAGCTGTTAATAATAAACAATTATTAAGTTCCCAATCTCCACTTTCTTTTTCTTTTTGTATATGAATATAAACTATACATACATACATATATATATATATATATATATATATATATATATATATATATATATATATTATATATATATATATATATATATATATATATATATACATATACATATATATATATATATATATATATATATATATATATATATATATATATATATATATACTGTACGTGATCGTCATAACTTTCGCAATACATAAAAAACACACCTATTATTACAATCGCCGGGACCCGAGGGTTCCGTACAAGATTCCTTATGGTTTTACCACTGGTGTATTTTAATATCTTAGCAAGTATCTTTTTCTCGTTTCAGCCCCCAGACTTCGGCCATGCTGGTGTACCGCCTTAAATATGTTGACTCATCCTTAACATTTCGCGAACACAAAGAGATATTATTGATTTTGTTTGGATCACAAATTTTAAGAAGGTTTTGAATATTTTGAATATTTGGCAATAGGTACTGATTTTATTTCGCGGTCATTTTGGATCTTCACGAATATGATAATAAACATTAGTACTGAAATCAATACAACCGTTTCCATTGAATGCCATGTTACATTTACTTTTCAGATATATGTAGTGTGATTTGAGGCAGATTTTGCTGGTATATCTAGGAGGTCGAAAGATTATAGAACGGCTCACTGAGTAGTAGTAGTAGTAGTAGTAGTAGTAGTAGTAGCGGCGGTGGTAGTAGTAGTAGTAGTAGTAGTAGTAGTAGTAGTAGTAGTAGTAGCAGTAGTAGTAGTAGTAGCAGTAGTAGTTACTCTTAGATCAGCACTCTGAGCAGAGGTATGAGGAATTGTGCTAGTTCCAGTATCGTAGTTTCATAAGATAACGATATATTGCTATTTAAGAAATTCGGCAACTATTTCTAGCAGGTTCTCTGACCGTGTAGTCTGACATCCATTTGGTTGTTACTCTCTTTGTATTTTTCGTGCTTCTATTTCTTCTGTATACATGTGATCGTATGAGTGTAGTATTGATGATTATTATACGCTTGAATTTTTTTATAATACATCCGTGTTTGATTAATCCTTAGTTATAGAAACATCAAATTGTGCCAGAATGATGTCTTCAAGGCATAAACTCTGAAGAAATTATTTCGAGTATTTTCTTTTTTATCTGTAGGTAAGCTCAGAAGCAGTTTGACATTCCTGAAGAAATATATTAAAATTTCTGTAATAGTTCTTATTCAATTTAATCCAAATAAAAATTTGACATTTCTTACTCAAGTTTGCTCTTCATTTCAAAATAACATGGATTGCAACATTTCGCTAAGGGAGATTCGTGCTGCATCTTAGCAAATTTTGTGTCAGTTAATTAAGTGTTATTCAACAGTTTATTTAAAGCTAAAATACAGAGCACGTAGAAATTCATGATGCCTTGATCCGGCATGAATTAACCCACACAATTGTTCGAAAATATTAAAAGCCGCGGGCGAGATTAATGTAAAGCCTCATTTGTAGAATACGTCTAGAAATATATAATGTATAGAAAAAGCGTGTTATTTTCGTTGCAAACATTTTCCAGTACCCATATTTTCTCACCATTTTCTTTGCGGTTATACTGCGTCGACTGCACAAGAATATATGTTCCTGAAAAAACTGACAAACTTTATTAACAATCAGACTAGGCGTTGTTTCCTCTGTTGTAAAATTTACAATTGTTTACATGATTGCTTCATTCTATATAATGATGTTTCATTCTCAATAAAGATGTTTGATTCTTAATAATGATGTTAGCCTTGGTTGAAAAAGGATATTTTATGCATAAAGGACTCTCATTGCAGTCATCTAAGGTGACCAAGATGGTCTAATGCATACTTTGACTACATACTGGTTTCAAATTTTGGCACAAGGCCAGCATGCTCATGGGAGTGGGTAAGTGGATTGCATTGACTCCAGTGTTTGCTTATTTTATGGAGCTCGAAAGGATGAAAGACAAAGTCGTCTTCGGTGGTATTTCAACTCAGAACGCAAAGACAGACAACATACCAATTGTCCAGCTTCATTACAACGTAATCATATTTACTATTTTCCGCACATCCATTGTTTCACAAGTCTGTGGTACATGTAATGACTTTAGACAGACGTATATTTACAGATAGGCTGCACCCTAATAGACGTATATTTCTTAAAATGTCAACGGTTGCAAATTAACATTTTGTTGATCATTGTTACCGTACATAGAGGTTTGGGAGTAGGATTAAATTTGGATTTAATTCAAACTGTAAAACCGACTATTATTACTATTATATTTAGCTATTACTTTACATTAGCGATCTTAATATTCGTTAAAGGAATTATTTCCTAGGTATTGCTACGACCATTCTATAACAACTTATATTTACTTTTACTTGATAAACGCTATATATATATATATATATATATATATATATATATATATATATATATGTATGTATGCATGTATCTACGCTTGTGACTTGATGACTTGATAACATTTCAACTCATTGCAATCGTCGTCATGAGAATTGTTTTGTTTCACCTTCCCGTTTTTCAGTATAGTTTTACACATAGACTGTAGACTGATATTTAGTGTGGCTGGTGATTGCAGTTGAGGAAACCTAAATAACGGGGGGGGGGTCATTCGAACTAAAAATATATTCTATATATTCTACACAAGATAGTGAATACTTCGTTTACTATTCTCAGCCAAGCAAAATCTTTGGAATATGTAATGTGTGCACCATTGTTTGTGTGTATATGTTTGAATACACTTACTTTATTACGTCTACATTTAATATTGAAGATTTCCTATTTAATTTATATCTACGGTGAGCTTGATCCTGTATTTTTGAGGATTTTGGCATGGTATAATTGAATAAAGTAATTAACTGTTTCTCATTATTCAAGAAACACCTTAATTGTCGACCATAAATGTAGGAATATAGAAAAATGATGCAAAGCAGAAAAAATCAAGCCATTACACATCATGATGTGATTAAGTAAAGAGAACACGTCTCACGTTTACGTATGCATAATCACGATCATAAATTATGTGCTTTGTTTTTCATTTATTCTCAGTCGAATCTAAGTATAGCTTTTGTCTTAAACACGTGTGAGGTTTCAGCATTGACATTGCACTAACGTTAAAGAGAAAGTGCATTACAATAATGTAAATTGCAGCCATTTCTAGTAACCCTTGTATTTTGCAGAATAACACTATTCAGCACTTATTCAGCTTATCCTGAATAGGGAAAATGCGTAGCCGAGATGCTTATGCATACAATGGCGCATTAAAAGACAAATTCTTAATCGATATTAAGAATTTGTGAGTCGCCTACGGAGCACCACTACTATTCATGTGCACAAAAATATGAAACGGAATAATGTATGATATAGAACCCACATCTCATTAGAGTTTGTTGAAATATTGCCAGTATTTTCTTGAACATTACAAATAATTGTTGTATAAACCATATGTTTCGAAAGAGGCTTTATAGATATGACCTTAAGAGAAAATGTAATTCGCGAAAAAGAGGGCTTATTGTATAGACAGTGAAGAAAATAAAAAAATAACTAAGAAAATTAAAATACGCTATCTATGCAATTACATTAACCCAAATATATACCCTCAAATGATATGTGCCTTTTCTAAATTAAATGTGGGTCTAGCTAAAATCTCCTTTCATATAACAGAGAATTTGCATGGGATTATATAAATGTTAATACATTGAGGAAGCCTTAAGAGATTAATCTAACAAGGGAATTTAGATGAGAACTACCTCATTTATTTGAACTGAAAGAGATTTGCTTACACAAGTATATATTTATACACAAACACAACTCCTCCATATATATATATATATATACCTATATAATAAAGCTCAACCTCTGTGTGTCTGTATATCTATAGGACGAAATGGAATAGAAAAAACATAAAAACAAAGTATGTGTTCTCATGTAACATTTCCCAAGATAGACGATGAGCTACGTAAAATTTAATTTCCATTGCGATTACGGGACTTAAAGGGGGCAAACACACACGATGACATTTCAAATCAGATTTCGATGAAAATAACAACATAAATACAAGGTACTAAATAAAGACGATTTCCATAATGTCACCATCTTACAAGTTAACCCACACCTAATAGCGTTTATAACACGGGACAGAGCCCCCTTGAAAGTGCAAATACACCTACTTCTCATACAAGATACATAACGTTAAGTATGTGTTCTTGGAATATATGTACTACGAAACTTCAACAGTGCTTATCTCATGTATATATGTACAGGTATATATATATATATATATATATATATATATATATATATATATATTGTTGTATTTAGGAATGGTCATTTTGACAGTTTAGCCAATATATATATATATATATATATATATATATTATATATATATATATATATATATATATATATATATATATATAATATATATATATATATATACGACTGACTTCTTTTAGTTTCCCCCCAACCAAATCCACTCACAAAGCTTTCGTCTGCCTAAGGTTATAATAGAAGATATTGCCCATGCAGTGGGAATGAACATCAGAACCATGTGGCAAACTTCAAATCACGCAGCCATTCATAGATTGATAAACGACAAACAGACAGACAGACAGACAGATAAATAGATAAATAGATAGATAGATAGATAGATAGATAGATAGATAGATAGATAGATAGATAGAAGATAGATAGATAGATAGATAGATAGATAGATAAATAGATAGATAGATAGATATTGGTTTCAGATTTTTCCACAACGCTGGCATGTTGTGGAGGAACGGTTGAGTTGATTACGTAGACCTGGTACCTCTAGGGGACTTCTATATACACCGAAAAGGTTGAAAGATGAAGAGGAATTCATTGAAATTTGAACTCAAAACGTATAGAGGAAATGCGACAAAGCATCTTGTTTGGTGTGTATATTTATATATATGTATATACACATATATGTATATATATGTATACACACATATACATACATACACACACACAAATATATATATATATAATATATATATATATATATATATATATATATATATATATATAAAGTTAATCCAAACAAGAAAGCACCAAAAAACACAACAACGCGAGGAGGTGGAACAAATATAGTATTATTGGACGCTCAGGAAGGAAGGAAAGAAGGAGGGTCTAACGTTTCGAGCGGAGCTCTTCGTCGGAAACATAGGAGAAGCAAAGATCCAGAGAAGGGAAGACAGAGGAAAAAAATCGCCATCGGTACACACGAGGTCACATTTTGAAAGCATATACATATACATATATACAGACAACGGTTTTCTCACAGTTTCCTTTTGCCAAATTCAATCCCAAACCTTTCTTTAAAGGGGCTATAGTAGAAGACGAAACTTGCCCAAGATACCACGCAGTGGCACTGAGTCCGGAATCATGTGGTGTGGAAGCAAGTTTCTTAACACAAATCCACTTCTATAAAGCTGCCAGCTGGCAGAAACTTTGCACGACACTCAAGATGCTTTGCCGCAGTTCCTCTATCTTTACGTTTTGAGTTCAAATTTCAAGGAACTCCTCTTCATCTTTCAAACTTTTCGGTGTATAAAGAAGGGCCCTAGAAATACCAGGTCTACGTAATCGACTCACCCGTTCCTCCACAACAGGCCAGCATTGTGACAAAATCCGAAACCAATATCGGTGTCTGTTATCTGGATAGGCTCTACATCTCATACTTGCGATGTGAATAAATGTAGAAGAAATTACGTGTTGCTTTTATTAAAAAGAAGCAAAATAGAATAAAATTTTACATGTTAGTACCTTTAGAGAAAATGTCGTTTAACTTACGCTACAGCAACCAATTCCATGTAGAAAAAACGGTAGATTAAATGATGGGAGAACCGAAAGCATGAAGTTAGAAGCCATTACAGTGCGACGTGACAAATGTTTGTGGAAAGAGTGGACATTCTGGTGATGTGGAGTGATACACAGTGGCTGAGTAAGTAGCATTACTGCAGACAATAATGAATCTGATAAGGAAGAGAATGATGATGGGAAGCAGGATGGCCATGATCACCATTACAATTATATCGCGTGTCGACAAACGCTTCGGTATATATTATATAGCTCGTTTTGTCATGTATAGTATTGCTTTGTAGATCGATGAATTCAGTCTCGCTTTCCACACCCCGCCAACCGTCTACACTTTCATGCGAACGCCTCATGAAAGCAGCAAAATCTATATTACAATCATTTTGGAAGTAGTGTAACGAACAGTTCTTTGACGTTCCGAAAACAATAACTTATTCCAACACACACACACACAAACACACACACACACACACACAACACACACACACACACACACACACACACGCACACACGTATGTATCTATGTGTGTATGTACGTATGTATATACTATGTAGTTATGTATGTTTGTATGTATGTTTTTAAGCTTCTGTTTATCTTTGAAAGTTGTTATCAGGTGGAAGTGAAACTGAACTGAAAATCTTGTTATAAAATAAAACAGCCATTCAAAAGATCTATGTTCCACAAGTATGCATGTATTACAGTAAATCTGCCGTGTCACCAGTCTTGGTCTAAAGTCAGAGTTCTACAGTAAGCCTACATTTTTCAGCCGTGTCTAGATTGAGGTCGTCCTTATAATGTCGCCGGTGAACAGACCAAACTGATCTATCTATCTATCTATCTATCTATCTATCTATCTATCTATCTATCTATCTATCTATCTATCTATCTATCTATCTATCTATCTATCTATCTGTCTGTCTGTCTGTTTATCAATCTAGGAATGGCTGCGTGGTTTGAAGCTTGCTTCTCAACCACATGGTTCGGAGTTCATTCCCACTGCATGGCACCTTGGGCAAATATCTTCTATTATAACCTTGGGCAGACGAAAGCTTTGTGAGTAGATTTGGTTGGGGGAAACTAAAAGAAGTCAGTCGTATATATATATATATATATATATATATATATATATATATATATATATATATATGTATGTATGTATGTATGTATTATGTATGTATGTGTATGTATGTATTTGTGTTTGTCTCTCCACCATCTCTTGACAAACGACTACGGTGTGTTTCGTTCCTTTAACTTAGAGGTTCGGCAAAAGATACTGATTGAATAAGTACTGAGGTTACAAGGTATATGTTCTGGGGCCTATTTTTTCGACTAAAAAAGCGGTTCACCAGCATGGCCGCAGTTAAATGACTGAAACAAGTAAAATAATAATAGAATGTATATATATGTATGTATATATACATACACATACATACCACGGGCTTCTTGCTGTTTCCATCTACCAAATTAATTTACAAGACCCTTGAGCAAGGGGTCACGCAGTGGAACTGAACCTAGAACCATGTGGTTCCAAAGCTAACTTCTTACTATACAGCCAGTGCTTGAGTGTACGTTAGTGTATTCTCGTGTGTGTGTATAAAGCCCTTAGCACGTAATTCTGGAAAAGAATGATTTATAATATTTTCGAGGGCTCTAAAGTATTTCCCAGAAAACTTTATCTTCTCCCTACTGAAATAAAACAAAAACCTGAATGCATCGGTGTTTAAAAAGTTTCAATTGGTATTCTTGTTTTCTCGTCTTTCGCGTTATTTGGTTTGGAAATTGTGATTTCAGTGATGGTAGCCAGGATAATGCGTATTGTTGATGTTGCAGCAAAAGTTATGAATGTATTGGTAGTGCTAAATCATTTTTCTGTATCTTGGGTATATTATTGGTGATGATAATGCTGAAGATATCATAGGCAGTGATGTATTGTATGCTGTGGGCGAGTAGAGAAAAGAGAGAGAGAGAGAGAGGGAAGAAAGAGGGAGAGCGGAGGGAGAAAGAGAGACAGAGAAAAAGAGTGCAGCATTGTTGTCAAAATAGCTGTGTTTGTTCTGGTGTGGGTGCAGATGCGCAACTGCTTGCAAGAATCTAATCTTAGGAGGCAATGCTGAATCACTCAAGCTAGAACGTCAATTAATCAATTAATTAATGGTACATTTCATATCTTAATTAGACTAACTTAGATAAGAGGTATAATAAAAACTAAATATTCACTGAATAGCTCAGCAGCAAATTGGTTACTACTTTCACAATATCATTGAAAACAATAGTAGCAGTGATATCGGCAATAACATGGTTATAAACAGCGGTAATAATGCCAAGAAATACCGAAAAATATCAATTACAGTAGTAAACAATCTAATGTCAGTAAGAATAAACAGTCGCTGCAAAATATCAGGATTAAACACGACCACCATAGTAACAAAAGTAACAACACGAGAAAACAAATCAAAACAGGAAAAAACAGCCACGTTGCTATCAGCACCAACACAAAATGTACTGCTAGTAACAGTAGAAGCAAGAAAATAATACTAAAAATAGAAACTACAAGATCAACAGTAATAAATATAAAGGCTATCGAAAAATGTCAAAGCAAATCTTTACTAAGATCAGCACTAATAAATTCAGATTTAATCGAGCCAAGGACGGAGCTTCTATGTGGCTGGTTTTATTCCAAGAAATGGGAGTTAAAACTCACTAATCACACCCTATAATCCTTATATAAACAATGACACATTGGATACTACACTGCTAGACATAGCATGATTCAATAAAAGAACCCTCCCATAAACATTGACACATTTGAAAAGACCTTAATGGAAGGTCAGCTGTTAAGTAAGGAATTATCTGGGGTTAAACAATAACCTGTACTAATTTTAATGAGGAAACTAATTTTAATGAGTACATTAAATAAAGGAAAAAAAACTTCAGTTTGTTACATAGATTTAATCTATTTAATGGTGTAATATTTCAGTAGAGTGAACATGTGTCCGTATCTACTTTAATAATGATTGGGCAGCACTTACTGAGCTGTCATTGATGGGGAAGGTTTATGAGGCAATGTCAACCTCAACTCAGGAAATGATCTGCTTAGATATTCTATCGTACATAGTTTGACTTTCTACTGTTTCTGCTACTCTGTAACATCAATTACCTGAATTGTCCTGCCGACAAAAGAAAATGTAATCAGCAACTAAAAGAAAGACATTTGTGAAGTTTGTAATACATGAAAATACATTAACACGTGGTGCAACTAGAATGGTGACAAGAACAGGAGTTGCATGATAATTCATTCAGTAAAAATAATAATCATTTTGATGGAGATCGGTAAATATTAGAGGAATTCTGGTTGATGCTCCATGTACATATATGTACGGGATTGAATGGGAAGTTGTACAATTCTTGTTAGTAGCGATAGGAGGGTCGGAATACATGGTGTTAGTGCATTAGTGATCGCTAGGTTGAAAAACTATCAAGAGTTCTACTGTTTATATTCAAGGAATTTGCAGAAGTATTCATTGGTTTAAAATTTTGGCACAAGGTTAGCGTCTTAAGGAGTGGTGCCAAGTGGATTAAATCAAGCCCAGTACTGAACTAGTACTTATTTTATTGAACTCGAAAGGACGAAAGCCACGGTGGACATAGACAGAATTTATATTTTCTGTAGTAATTAACGGCGTTGAAATATCAGAGTGTGGTGCTATGTTAGCAATGTTCAAACATATTTGTAACCAAAATCATTCTGTCTGTCATCACCCTGTTATCTACGATTAGAATACTAGATTACCGCATTGTATTTGCTTATACAGTATGAGACGATTTGGTATGATTTGCGGTTGGTTTCGCTATATCTGCAAGTCAATCAATGATGCCATGGTGATGCTTTCAGCAGTGGCTGCCATGTTGGTTATGTATGTTTAAGTGCTTGTCGCATTAGTGAATCTTTGAAAAACATGTATGAACAATTATATGTTGTTGTCATATACAACCGGTGCTCTTAGAATTTTATTAGGTCTTCAGGGAAATGGCTAAGGTTTAACAATATATAACATCGCACGTACATTTGTTTTGCTTTCACTATTATCATTGTTCTTCCTAGTAACGAAGTTAATGCTGTTTATATATCCATGAAAGGGTCAATGTCCTCCGTTGATTATTTCTCTTTATTGATTAAAGACGTCACAGGGCGTTGAAAATCCAGCTTAGGTTTGCAGGATTATTTGATAACTTAGTATGATTGATTATAACATTATGAACCTAAGCTTATATCTGTGTCTAGGATCCATGTGATTTAATGAATATGTCCCATCAGAGACAAATGCAATTTGAAATGTTACGAATAGGTAATATGTAGAATTGAAGAAAAAATATTTCCTGGTAATTAGGTCTCTCTCGTTATATTCTAAGTTCAAATTGCAGTTATTCCCCCTTTTAGTGGCTGAAAAAATGTACAAGTACTGGAGCCGGTATACAGTCGACTACACCCTTTCACAATATTCGTGGTCATGTGCCTACGTAAGAAAAGATTCTTGTTATACACTATATACACTTTTGGAAAAATATACGATTTTACAAATGATTCGGTTTATATTTTGATGCATAAATTGATGCACTTTTAACCACATTGTTCTGTTACGGTAAACATTTATGCATAACATTTGACATTGATTTATGTTACTCATTTCGTTTACATTTACTATTTGGTTCCAGAGTTTAAAATGTTAAAAGCTTAACGCTCAAACAAAGCTTGACAAGCAGAAAGTATAACATGGATCGCAGTGTGACAGAACGGATAATACACAGACGGAAGTGAATTTTACTATTCCTCTTAGGATCGCACATTCTGATATATAAATCTTTAGGTTCGGATTTCTTCGATCTATATTTATACATATCTTCGTTAGAATGTGATATAAGCATGTCCCAGAAAAGATCTAAGAAAATGATAAGCAACTATACCCAGGGATATGCCAATACACTCAGAAAGAGAAATCAAAGTTAATAGACTGAATATACTTGACAGAGATCATGAAAAAAACATTGCCCTCTAATCGACAATATATTTCTAAAAGAAACGGAAACGCTCTCGAAAAACAAACATCTGATGTGTATTCTGATGTACAAATTCGCTGAAAATTTATATTATATTCCACTATATATATGTGTGTGTGTGAGTAGATGTGTGTGCGCACATGTGAGTAAGAGTATGCGCGCGTGTGCGTATGAGTGTGTGCGCGTGCATGTTCCATCATTTTCCATGCAGTACTGGTTATAATTAATACAAGCTACTGAATAAAATATTTATGAAAGCCTAATTACGGTTGTTTGTGAGCTAATGTCTATGTGTAGTTGTGCTCTTCCGTAACTCTTGAAAGCGATGAATGATGATGTTATTCTAATATGAATGTGTTCTTTGTAAATTATATTCCACGGAATTGTGCTGATGAGTATGTTGCGTGGTACCTTATTTCTTAACCAATTTCTCTTTCTTTACATCTAATCTATAACTTCAAAATATAATCAATATGAGTACGCGAGTAAAGTACCCACCATATTTTCCATCATCATCATCATCGTCGACATCATCATCATCATCATCATCATGAATGTAGCCTTCGTTGTTGTCGTTCTTTTCTCAATTTCTCTTCTTTTTCTTCTTTTCTTTCCCCCCTCCTCTCCTCCTCCTCCTCCTCCTCCTCCTCCTCCTCTTCTTCTTCTTCTTCTTCTTCTTCGTCTTCTTCTTCGTCTTCTTTTTCTTTTACTTTATCCTCCTCTCTATTTCCAGAGTTTTGTATTTTGAAAGTTTCCCCTGTTCCTTTTTCAGAAGCTGTGTCATCTCTTAAGACTGATACATCGATTGGAATGTATTTGTTTTATCTCCATAATCTCTGACATCTATATCTGGTCGGCTAACTTCGATCTCTCTATTTCTGTGTACTAGCCTATCCCTGAGTTTGGTTGTTTTGTCATTTTCCGAGACGTTCTTGAGGTATGCCCATACTATAATTTTTCTATTGTCATTTCATAATGTTGGCATAGCTTCCAGTGTATGTAGGACCAAACTCTGTCACGCATACGGATATGTTACGTCTTAGCCAGGCACTGGGCAGCCAAAGACAATATGATTCATTGTTTCTACTCCCTTCACCACATATACTGCAGGCACTTATACTTTTCTTCATTATGTGTTTCTTGTGAGGAGGCTTTGATCTTGTGCTGCAATTGGAATTCCTTCAGTCTCTGTTCTGAGTCCTGAGCTTCTCAAACATTGTAGCGATTTTACTTTATTTCGTTTCTCTTTAGCTTATCCCAGTATTTGCCATTTAAGGGCTTTTCTTGCCATCGTTTTATCATGTTATTTTGTAGCTCCAGTTTTAGCCTAATTCTTAGTAGCTCTACATCTTGTTTTGTTTGTTCTTTTTCTTCAGAGCTATCAAGTGGTATTACCTCTTTATTGTATTTTGTTCTCTCAGGTTTTGTTGCTGTTTGTATCAGTTTTCCTTGGTTCTGAGTTAGATATATCTGTAATCTTAAAGTTGTTATTTTATAGTAGTTGTCTAGTTGCACAAGGCCTCTACCACCTTCAGTTCGTTATACATATAATATTTCTGTCAGATTTTGGGTGCTGTATTCTAAATTCCGTCATTATTATTCTGGCTTTCCAGTCAAGTTTGGCTTGCTCGCTTAGTGACCAAATAAGGATATTGTAATTGTAAAATAACTGAGGCACCTTGCGTAATGATACCTATTTACTTGTTTTTCGCATTGAGCTCTCTTTTAAATATTAATCAAAGTCATGGCATTCCTTCATTAACTTTTCCTTCATTTGTACTTTTTGATTCCTAAGTATTTGTATGTATGGATTTGGTCTAATTCTTTTATTTTCTTTATCTTGTGTTATATTGTTACTCTTAACTAGTTTTCCACTTTTTAAGGTTGCTTTGTTACAACTTTCCAAGTCGATTTTCATATCGATTACTTTGGAAAATCCAGGCACAGTCGTAACGTTTCCAGTTGTTTATCATTTGCAGTATACAGCTTCAGATCATCCATATACAAGAGATGATTGATTATCTTTACCCTAGCAGTTGTATTCACATCTAGTTCTGTTTAGCATGTTACTTAAAGGCGTCAGTGTCAGACAGAAAAGGAGTGAAGAGAGCGAGTCTCCTTGAAATATTATTCTTTTAATGGGTATGGATTTAGTTTTTATGGTTCTGCTATTTGTATGGAGCTACAGAAATGTTTGCTATTTATTCATGGCCTGTTTTATATATATTTTATTATTGTTGGTGATGTTTTGTTCATTGCTAGTGTTCCCAGGCTACATATATCTAGAATACTGTGAAAATCCTTTCTGTAATCAATCCCAGGTATGCTTAGACACTTTGTTTTCTTGCAGCTTTCTGCGGTTATGGCTTTATTGATCAATAGATGATCTTTACTGTCATATGAGCCTTTGTAACATCCATTATACACGTCTAGAAGCAAATTGTTTTCTACGAGATATCTACTCATTCTCTGCGATTCTTGGTAGAATCGTTTTGGATGGAATTTAAACTCTTTCTTTTGTTCAAGGAATCCTTGGCGTTTCTCATACCGACGGATTCTTCGTGTTATGCGAATAGTTTGCTTTAACTGTTCTTTTATCTCAGGTATACCTTGTTTTGATATTTTGTATTTATGCAGTATTTTTCTTTCATTTTTTTTATAGTACTGTTGATAGCTTACTAATCTCATTAAAGATTGCCAGGGCATTTCTTTCATTTTCAATTTATTTTGTTTCAAATTAGTTTTTCATGATATGTGTTTAGGTTGTGTTACTCCTATGTAGACTGATTTGAAGGAATATCCACTTTTTCTGGCCACTGCTCCTGCAGATATAATTTCGTTTAGTCTGGTCGTTTGATTCAGTTGTGTTTAGTTGAGTGATGTGTTTAGTTGAGTGATGGCCAAATTTATGTTGATTTTTGTTTTATTTTTGTTGCTGGCTTCTTATTAAGTTTATTTTCAGGGAGGTACAGTCGGTGTTCCATACTGATTTCGTCTGTGACTTTTAATTCCTTGATTATACATATTTTTAAAGTATCATAATCATAATTTCCTACTTCATTTTTTCTTGTTTTTAGATTTTCTCTGTATTACTTCTTGTTTATATTAAATGTGTCTGTGTTGTTAAAGTTTGCTTCCTTCTGGTTACCATTATGCATTCCTAGGGGCGGGCTTGGCTTCTTTGTGTTCCGTTACTTCGTTTTCGCTGCAAATATTATGTGTATCTTCGTATTTTACAATCCCTATACTTATGTTATTAATATCGTTCTTGTTTTGAGAGCATATCTCCTTATTTAGGTTACTAAATACTTCAGTATATCCAAATTTGTGTTATTCCCCCCCCCCCAGTTTTTACATGAGTAAGCTGTTGTATTCTCGTCATGTGGATTGAGCACTGCTGTAAAATAAGCGGATATGATGAAATACACTCATCTGGTGTCTATTTATGTATTTTGATTTTATTTGTGAGATGAGCGAAAGAACGTCCGGCCTTTTATTTAGAAGTCGTCATTTACGGTATAAGTCTGTTTGTTTCGGTGTCAAAGGGGTTTTGAATGTGTAACTTTTCGTACGTTTTGTGAAATAAGTTTACAGTACGCTCTTCTCGTTTGATATTTTGAGGCTAAATCATACGGACATTATCTGATATATTTTTCATTTCTTGTGCTTGATTGTTGGGGCTGGAGACCGTCTGTTGTTGAATTGAAAAGTGAGAAGCTTGTTTATATGTGTTATAATAGTGATGGATTACACGATTATAATACCTCATTTCAAAAGGAAAACAGAAATAAATTTGAATAAGTATAACTTCCTCGGATGTTGTCCAAAATATAGTTGTCCACACACACACACCACACACACACACACACACACACACACACGCACGTACACACACACACACACACACACACACACATACATATATATATATACTTGTGACCGTTTGATCTTGTCCTCTGGAAACTTTTACACATGTAGGCATACTTTTGAAATGAACAGACGTGCTCATTTGATCATCACAAATGGTTTCAACATAAATCACTGAAGATTGGTCAAATCGATGAACATTATCGAGAAAAAAAAGCTGGGTGGAAAATACTTTCGAATTACCCGATGGAATGTGTACGATGCGTCGGGATCATTCCATATATTTCATGACCCTCTCGTATATAAACTCATATCAATGTAAGCTGTATTGTGTTAATTTCAGTTTATCACTGTTTTAAATTATTGAGATTTCCCATGGATTCAAATGTTAGTTGGTGATCTTTATTAAAAATTTCTAAATAAATAATTATAAAAAATGAATTAAATAAATAATTATAAAAAATAATTATAAAAGAAAAATAATTTTCTAAATTCATACTCACATTTACTTAGAGGTATACACAGTTAATCATGCAGATGTGTGAATTGATAACTTTCCAACATACTTATAGTATGTTTTCAGAAACATTTGAGTATTTCACCAATTCTTTTAACCTTCAAATTTCCTTTCCTATTGACTTAGCGTTCTGTCCATCACTTGTTGATGAAATGGATAATAGGAACAAATTTACACTAGCTACAAATTTACTGCTGTAATATAGAAATATTTCATGCGATATGCACTTTCAGTTTACGTCCATTCCTATATGGCTTCGACAAACAAATGGAGATGGTGTTGTTTTGCTTTTGATTTTGTTTCGTTTATTTTCGTTTGCAATCCCCTCCAGATTAATTGTTTGCAAAGAAGTCAAATTATTTAATTGTAAATTAGAATGAATAAAATAATAAGAGTAAAACATAAAATTTCCTGCTTTTAGGCATTATGTAAATTTGCCTGAAATCTTGAGTAAAGGATTACACTGTGAAACTGACATATGTTTTCAATAATTAAACAAATATAAAATTGATGATTATTAGAATTATAATTGGATGATGAAACCATGATTATGATTATGAATGTTGTTTTTGAGGATGATGATACTGATGATGACGAGGAAGAGGAGAAGGAAGAGGAGGGAGAAGAGAAGAACGGGACCTGTATAATAATGATATTGAAAATGAATGAGTGGCGTTAACGCTCAGGAATATATACGATGATGATGATGAGGAGGAGGAATCAGCTTTTTGGATGAGTGTGAACATGGTGATGAATAATATGGTAATGTTTAAAGTAGCTTGGTGCCAATATTGGTAGTGATGTCGGTATCAATGATTATCACATTTAGAAAAAGGATTAGATGCATGACAAAATAAATAAACATTTGAAAGTAAACAATTCAAAAGAACGGATTTAGGAAATTGTTTAAATGCTTTCTACAATAACTTTCATTTACATATATATTTATTCGCTGCCCCTTATATTCCACATTCATATATGCGCTTATTTAACGCTTATTTGGGTATACCTTGATGATTATGTCCTGTGAACGATAAAACTGCAACGATATTGGCGTGGATGGAGAACGAAATAATGAAATTATAAAGGTGACAAGAGGGTATTGGTATAATACTGTGACAAATTCAGCTAATAATAACACTACTACTACTACTACTACTACTACTACTACTACTACTACTACTACTACTACTACTACTACTACTACTACTACTACTACTACTACTACTACTCAGTGAGCCGTTCTATACTACTACTACTACTACTACTATACTACTACTACTACTACTACTACTACTACTACTAATAATAATAATAATAATAAAGATAACAATTTATAGTAATATGAGGTAGAGCTAGAAGGGCTGTCAACAATAGTTAAAGAGTTCAGCAATGACATCGGCATGGATTTTGGCCTTCATGAGTGTGCTAAGGCAACGTTTGTAAGGGGCACGCTCAAGCAAGCATCTTACATTAAAGGAGATACCAACACTCTCATCAGTGAGCTTGACCCACAAGAAAGCTATAAATACTTGGAGATAAGCGGAGAAGTTATGTAACAGGCTACTATGAAGAAATAAATACGAAAGCAGTATCACAGGAGAATACTACTTATACTAAAAACTGATCTCAATTTCGAAAATCGCATCGAAGCCATTAATATCCTGGCACTTCTATCATCCAATAGAGTTTTAGCATCACTAACTGGAATCTTACAGAGCTCCAACGCCTGGACAGGTAGACAAGAAAAGTATTGACATCTAAGAATATGCACCACCCAAAAGCAGACGTTGATCGTCTGTACCTGCCTAGAATTAATGGGGGTAGATGAATGAAGCAAGTAGAATTGCGCTATACGACCTCCACAATAGCAATGAATAAGTATTTATCTAGTACAGAGGACTGGACGCTGTGGCTTTCAAATTTGCAAGGGAACTGGGAATTAACACTGAATTAGATGAAGAACCTGGAACTACTGTCACGAAAAAGGTAAAACGGATTGAAGAGACTGAAAAAAGAACGGGCAGAAACCAACAGAGGATCAGTGGAGCCAGAAACCTCTGTATGGACTGTATATACTTCGAAGCCGAAATGCTGATATAGACCAAGCAGCAACCTATCAGTGGCTGAGAAGCTCAGGACTGAAAGCAAAGGCAGAAGGTTTCATATTGGCGGCACGAGACCAAAGCTTGCGTACTAGAAACTACGAGGTTAACATTATTCAAAACAGTTTGGTTCTGAAATACAGATTTTGTGATAAATCTGATGAAACAATAGACCTTGTCTCGGGATATCCTATGATGACACCAAACGAATACAAATATGGCCACGATAGGGTAGGACAGTATTTACATTGGAAAATATCTAAACCCTACAAAATCTGCACTCCTGAGCCAATCGTTGGAGGTGAAATGTCAGTATGCTCTGGGATTTTCCAGTAAACACCGAAACAACGATCCAGGCTAATCGATCAGACATAGTCATTAAAGACGGAGAAGAAAATATTTGTAGGCTAATAGATGTAAGTATTCCCACTGATAAAAATATATCTGTGAAGGAATTTGACAAATTAAAATAAATATAAGACCTGGACATTGAAATACAATGTATGTGGTATCTTAATGCTAATTCCTATCCTACCTAGGCTAACCACAATAACTGTTCCTGTTATTGTGGTTAGCCTAGCTATGATAGGAAGGGTATGTCAGCAATATCTAGATTATATCCTTGGGGAAAGATTGTGCTGGTACATACTGTCCACACCCTTAGAAAAACCCTATCAATTTAAATGCTTGTGTAGATATTTCGCCACTGCCTCTGCCACAACCCCTCCCCAAACATTCAGTCATTGTAGCATCTCATATCCTTCACTCGCCCTAGGACGCTGGGTGTGTCTCGGCAAGTGATTGGAACAAACATCCAGATTAAAAGTACATAGTAGTAGTAAAATCAACAACAAAAACAACAACAACAACAACAGCACCACCACCACCACCAACAACAACAACAATAATAATAATAATAATATAATAATAATAATAATAATAATAATAATAATAATAATAATAATAATAATAATAATAATAATAATAATAATAATAATAATAATAATAATAATAATTAACGCAATGATAACAGAACAAATCACCCCAAAACATCGTGAATAAGTACAACGAATGTAACCAAAAACTCTCAAAATGTTGGACCATAACCCTGTAAGCAATACTCGTTAACATCTATTTCTATTTTCCACGTTAGATGATGTGTTATTAATTTTTACACGTTGTGAACATGTCATTACCATCGCCAGATTACGGTTCCTATTAAACAGATGGCCAGCTCTGTCACCCACCATGATACACAAGAAGTGGGGAAAAATTCAAAAATTTAGAAATTGAATGAGCCTCAAGTATAACAATCGGGATGTGAGTACTTTAAATTTATTACCCAAAATGTGAAAAATATTCCACGTGCACAACTCTTTAACACCAGAAATGAGCAGAACGGTACCCTGTGCAAGAGAGGAAAATCCGAATAAATGATTGGACGTTATTCATCACACTCTGCAAATAAGAAAAATACTCAAGTGTTCACGGGAGGGATACGTTTCTCTCTAGCATGCATATGTTACAACATTACTCTACGTACAAAATGACAGTACAACAGTATACTTATATAAAGTCTGAAACAAAAGTAATCCAGACCTGGCTATATCGATAAAGCAAAACAAAGTAGCCAAAACAAGGAGTCACATTCTGAAAACGAGAAAAGTATTAGAAATTGAAATGCAGCATTAATAAAAAAAAAAACATATCATGAAAACAGAAATAGCACCCAAAGAATACTCAGCAATAACAGAAGTGCTGCAAATGCAAAGCACGAAAATAAGTGTAAGACGTGCAACAAACAAAGTACAGAAACAACGTATTAAAAACCTAGAGATGCATAATGATGAGTAGGATACAACAAAACAGAACCAAAGAAAATTATTAACGGGATGAAATGTGGAGTAAATCTAAAAAATGAAAACAATGAAATTTGGAACAATAAATTTGTGCATTGTCAGTGAATGAGAAGTCATAGGAGAACTTAGTTATGTACCGTCGCCTGTACCTCCCCACAATTAGAATTAATAATAAGACATCGGTAATAAAGCAATAGAAATTTGGCTGTGATAGACTTAATCACATCAGAAACAAATATGAATATGACCAGACTAAATAAAATAACATTTACGGCAGCCTCTCTAGCTACAAGAGAAAGTGGATTCTAGCTCAAAAGCATCCAAATATTTAACTAGTATGAAAATGGCGCATCGCAATCTAAACGTATGTTATGGAAAACTAATATCCAGAACGAGAAAATAAAACACAAGATATGTGAATCCTGAATAAGATTAGTAACCAAACACGACTACTAAACACTAAAGAAGGAAAATGCTACAGAATTATGCAATAACAAAAAGAAATATATCTAAAGCGAAATATCCAAGCCAAAGCACAAAGAATCCGTTGGTATTAAAAATATCAACGATTCTTTGAATAAAATAAGCAGTTTAACTCCAGTCCAAAATGATCTTACCAAGAAGTTCGTTAAAATGAATTCGAGATCGATGCAGACCAACAGCAGTAGACGTGGATGAATTTCGGTAAGAATTATTGGTAATGAAGGAACTACTCAAGAAAAGAACAATTTAGGCTAAAAAACAAAACAAAAAATGCATTGGAATAACTTTGGACACCCATAAGAGCGGAAGCAACAACCAAGGTAGCGCAAAGGTTAAAGAACTGGAAAGCATCCAGACGCAAGATTTACAATTTCAGCTGAAATACTTAACTGGTACGCATAGTTAAGCGCTGGCATAGAGGTTCAATGAGATAATAAAGAAGTTAGAGACAGCACCTGAATTGTTCACGGAAGGCAGAATCTATCCTACTCCTTAAATCTACTGAAATTGGAAACCCGCAAAAGTACAGACCCATAGCATGTCTCCCTATAACCTACCAAGCCTCAACTCTAAATTGACAGACATCTGGCAAAGAACAACCTCTTTCCCGAACAGCAGAACGGAAGCTACAAAGAGCGATATGGTTGTAAAGACCAGTTATTGATAAACAAAAGCATAATTGAAGACTGTCGAGAATACGAAGGGTCTAAGCATGGTTTGGAGTCGGATCGATAACCGGGAGGTTTTTACAATATTTCCGAGCAACAATAACGAAATACAAAAATAAACTTATTATTCATGTCATGAATAAGTGGCAAACATTTCTGCAGCTAAGACAAGAGAGGGAAATATAAAAACTAAATCCATTCCCATGGGAAGAGGAATATTCCTATACCACTCACTCTCTACACTCCTTTTCTCTCCGTCATTGATACACACAATTGAAAGATAAGATAAAGAATGAATATTATAGACAAATTAGATTAGTACTTAATACAATGTAAGAAATAATATCATAGCAATCAATAGAGTAGCTGTCCCAGTTATAAGTTTTAGTTAGAATATTATTAACTATACACTCAAGCCAAACAAGACAGAAAACAACACAAAGAATGTCGGTCTTAAGAAAAAGAACGCCTAAAATCTGTCATCCGTAGATTATTCATACAATGGATTAATGGTGGTAGAGACCTTATGCACTGCGAAATCTAGTGTAAATAGTTGCTATTTGTCTTCAAGGAAGGCAAAAATATCCGAAATGTCATAATGCCTAACAACTATGAAAAGAAAAAAATGACAAGCAAAAAGGTTGTGATGGAACTGAATCCGAAGCTGAAACTGTAAGTACAAAATAACATGATAAAACGATGGCAACAAAAGCCCTTACTTGACAAATACTGCAATAAGATAAACAGAAACGCAAGAGAGAAATTAAAATTCCAATGTTTGAGAAGCAAGGGACTCGAAGCAGAGGCTGAATGGTTTTTAACTGTTGCACAAGTTCAAAGCCTACTCACAAGAAACCACAGAAAAACACATAATGAAGAAAATGCCATAAGTGCCTGGAAGAATATGTGGAGATGGAGAAAAATACCATTAAATCATATTGTCCTTGGCTGCCCAGTCCTGGCTCAGGCGGGATGTATCCACAGACATGATAGTAAAAATATTGACACCAAAACACACAACAGCACATACCCAAAGGAAACAAAGTACCGCTTGTGAGTGCAGTAGAATCCCTTAATAAAAATAAGAATTGTAATAAACTTTTCAAAATTTTGACACATGGTCTTCAGTGCTCAAATGGTACCTATTTCATCGACCTCGAAGGATGAAATGCAAAATCGATATCGGTGGAACACGAAATCAGAACGTAAAGACAGACGAAATGGCGTTAAGCATTTTGTTTTGTTGGTGGTGTTCACAATTCTGCCAGATCGCCGCCTTAATTATAACGATAATGATAATAATATTATTACAAAATATATCGTGCTTGTGGGTACCTCATTTATTTTATGGAAATTCCTCTCCCTGCAAATGTAGTCTTACTGCTTCTGTGTTTCTTTTGCTTTTGTATCAGACTTCACTGGTAAAATCTTCAAATGCAAACCATGTTTGTCTCCTGACATCTCTTGCTGTGATATATACGCAGCTCTTATACATTAAAGCCATACCAGAATATAACAGCATGATGATGATGATGATGATGATGTGGAGGATGAGGATGAGGATGATGATGATGATGATGATGATGATGATGATGATGATGATGATAATGATGATGATGATGATGATGATAATGATGATGATGTGGAGGATGTTGATTATTATTATGATGATGATGATGATGATTATGATGATGATGATAATGATGATGATGTGGAGGATGAGGATGATGATGACGGCAACAAAATATATATTAATGACTTTCTAGAACAAATTTTGAAGCTAGAATGATGAAGCTTATCATGAGTATCAGGACAATGTTGGCACTGCCAGTAGATGCGTTGCTGGTGAATATAGCGCTGGTGGTGATAGAAGCGGTGACAACGGTAGTGGAATTAACAGTAGATGGTGATGGTGCGGGGTGGCGGCGGTAATTTTGATGATGCCATTGATGATTTTATATTTCTATTGATAAAGCCATACAATATATTTATGTACAATAAATATAGGTTGTAGTTAGCACTTTAGAGGAAAAACGAAATTAATGTAATGACTATTATAATCATTGTTCGGACGAAAGCCATTTGTTTGAATATGATATGGTCGCTTACAGTCATAGATTTATTATCTTAATTTACATATTGCAAACAATAACACGAAAACACCGCATTAAATAGGTGTATGGTTAATTATACCTAAATACGATTCTAGCAATCGAAAGTAGAAACAGTGAACTATGTTTCAGATATGAAGAAATGGCAACTTTAATAACATCGAATATCAGATTCTCAACAATTGTAGGCTTATGTCTAGTTCTATGTGAGAAGCTAAATCGAAACGCATGTTATACTAGAGTGCAGGAGTAGTAGGTTTCCTTTAATATTATACAGTACCAATTCCAAACACAGAATAATTGCTTTATCCCAGGATACTTCCTCATGAATTTGTTATTCACTACTTCATTTAAATATCTCTCATGTATTCTTTATTGATATCTCTTCGATTCTTCCATCTGTAGATTCCTAGAATCAAATATATTTACACTGCCAACACTTGTCCATCAGCATATCGACCTTCTATCATCACCATGTCTTACTAAGAGCCAACGTAAAAAGCGAGCCAATAAGGAGTCCTCTGATCTTTTGTAGAATTCGCTGAAAATTGAAATAAATGTCTCCCAAATTCCTTGCTATGCTCATGTATCTGCTTCTGTATACTACCTATTTGGAAAACATTGGAGATTCTATCTTGTCTGAGCTGAAGTAGAAGTAAACAGAAGTCCGAGAAAGTATCGTACACACATCAACAATGATGTCTCCATTTGTCCTGTTATATAGAGTAGCCTCATTTATTTGAAATCACAAACTACACTCTTCATAAATTACTCTCACTTCATAATATACTGCAGCATGCAATGACTCTGACGCATGTCCAAGGGTCAAGATTGGAAAATCAGAGAGAAGAATTCAGCGATTTCAAAATACTAAAATGTGGAAGAGAGACATGGCGTAAGAAAATGTATGAAACACTTACAAAATAGAAATAAATCAAAACAAGAGAACTGAAAATGCAATAAAGGTTATATGCAGGCTATTGCATAGGAGAACTGTTTGCAGTTCTCATAATTATAAAGTGTTTGGATGTACACATAAAAACCAATGAATATCATATGAATACTTAAAAAAAATATATTGTAATTGGTCCAAAAATGACATTCGATTTAAAAATAAGAACATAAATAAAATCGAAATTATAAAGAGGAATAAGTGCACAGGAATTGCGTCAATGTAAAAATGATGTTAACAAATACTACAATGAACTCCTCCAGCAGGATCAATGCCGCAGCCACATGCAGTCCAGCTAAACTACTTGGAAAATTCAACAAAATTCAGGAAAATTAAAATCTTTAAAAAGCTCAAGTACAAAAATGCATACTGTATAAGAGGAAATAATATGAAAGATACATATACACACAAAGAAAAAAATAAATATAAACACATCTACCATACAAAATGCTGAATAATCTCCATAAATCTCCAGCAATTCAAAGATACAAAAAGCACCAAACCTGTTTTAAACAAAAGAATTTGTTTGTCTTTCCTGTACAAAATAATTTATCAAAAAGGCATAAAATACATTAGAAATCAATACATTACAAACACTCTGCCAACAGAATGTAGCACCAACTGAAAAATAATACTATAGAAATTATTTTAACGTGCAGTTGAAAAGAACAGAGAGGGAATCAGGTAAACTGTCTAGATATTATTATGGAGGCTTATCACGAAAATATATCTATCGACAACACCAATTTCAATAGTCGACAATATTCTTTTTCAATATATGGAATAATTATCATATAGAATCTCTTGGCAATAAACATATCCAGAATTTTAGGATTGAATATGTTTCCAATCGTAATAATGTATATCATGGGGATGACGAAAAGAGCTGAAAAGGAATATGGCCATCACGCCACTGTTTATCACATAGGCCATATGAAGAATCTATCATTTCAAGAAACATCATATATATATATATATATATATATATATATATATGTATATATGTAATGGAGAAATTGTACAAAATGTATAAATGGATGATGAGCAAAGCATCAACACAGTTTCGATATAGATAGATAGATTGATAGACAGATAGAAACACGCATGCAATATATATGATATTCCCTCATTATAACATGAAACAGGAATCATAAAATATTACATATTCCAAAGGCATTCGGATGTATAATCGACTGTAATGTAAAAGCATAAAATACTTTCTAAAGCTAGATATAAAGATTATAAGCTCTGACATATACTCAAGGACGTACATATTGAAAGGTTGGTATAAGAGCTGATATTGTCTTCAGTGTCTAAAGTGAAAATCTGAAGTCAAAATAGAGAGCCAAATAATGTTTATATGTTCAGCATGGTTATAAGGTTTATAACCAATGTTATAAGGCAGAAATCTTCACGAAACCGGCAAAGACCTTTCGCTATATAAACTAAAATTTCGCTAAAATATAGGGCCTTAAAATGAAGGATTGACTTGTGTTTTTTCGCCGTCCTCTTTTTCCCATTTTCACAATTATTTAGTTTTTCCTAGAGTGAAAGTAAACGTATACGAGTATGGCATCGAGTCCAATTGAACTTAATATTCTCAATTCACGAAAAAGAATACTGCACACATTTCAGGAAGAAGATGTTGATTTTGGATTCAGAAGAACCTCACTTAAAACTGCCTCAAATATGTTGATATTGACGTATTTATCATAAGGAACAGTATATTTTTTGTTAATGAACGGGTGGTAGTTTCGCGCGATGAAAATGTTGACACTATATCACGAGTGAAGTTAACGGTCCTTGCGTGCTTCTAAATGGCTACCTTATGGCCTCCACAATGCAATCACAATATATCTATCTGTCTAGCTAGCTACCTAACTACTTATCTATCTATCTATCTATCTATCTATCTATCTATCTATCTAACTGTCTATCTATCAATCTATCTATCTATCTATCTATCATCTCTTTCTCTCTCTCTCTCTCTCTCCATATATATATATATATTATATATATATATATATATATATATATATATATATATATATATATATATATTTTTATGTATATACACTACTGTGTGAGTGATGAAGATAATATGAGATTGAAGTAACTTGGCAGTAATTTGTTTATCTTGGGAATACGTAATCTATATTTGACATCAGTGGTATTTGTATATATAGTAGTATATTTTATATACAAAGAGGCTGAAACAGATATCACAGGATATATTGTGGCTGTGGTCTACCTTCATTTCGATATTCAAATCCCCTGGAGCAACCCATATAGGTGAGTAAAAGTTGCTCATAATCTGAGAATGCGCTCAGTTAATTTTTCAGTTCTATTTACCTCACCGTGCTTAGAATTAGAAAAAGTACATGATGTCGTCAGTTATAAATATATGTGTACTTGCGTTTATAATTATGAGAACTGTAAACAGTTCTCCTATGCAATTGCCTGTATATAACCTTTATTGCATTTTTAGTTCTCTTGTTTTGATTTATTTTTATTTTGTAAGCGTTTCATACATTTTCTTACGCCATGTCTCTCTTCCACATTTTAGTATTTTGAAATCGTTGGTTTGTACAAAATAGCTTAGTTATATAGCCATTTTCCTCTTGAAAATATTGGAAAAAAAACCCCGAAGAAACACTAATTTGTATAACACTAATACTGTGAATTCAATCTATAAGAATTTTATAGCAAGAGTTGATAAACTACCGTCCTATATCTCAGGTATGTTACCGAAATATCAATTTCTTACTGAAGATTAAGAACTTTTGATGAGAGGTAAATCATTGGGAGCGTGACCCACAAATGAATTTGACTTTGGTAGTACGTAATGATATGTTTATAATCAATGTCATGGTTTATGATAGTTTGAAAAAGTTTCAAGCAGATGTGATGAATGTATAAAAATAGATGTATCTTTCATGTAAGGAAATGAGAAGGAAGGATATATCTTTCATCTTTGTGTTTTTGCTTTTTTTTACTTGTATCAGTCATTAGACGTCATGCATGCTGGGACACTACTTTGAAGAAGTTTAGTAAAATGACTAGGAATAATTACTATTTTAAGGCTGGTAGTTATTCTATCGGTTTCTTTGGCCAAACCACTGATATACATGGACATATATACGGCAATGCCGGTTGTCAAGCGGTGCTGAAGTTCAAACACACACACACACACACACAACACACACACACACACACACACACACACACGCACATATACGACGGGCTTCTTTCAGTTTCCGTCGAACAGATATACTCACAGGTTACAAACACACTCACCCAAATTCCCACGCAGTGTGACTGAAGCCTCAATTACTTGGTGGAAAGAGCACGTCTTACCACTCAGCAATTGCGTATTAAATTGTGCTTATTAAATATTTGAGATGAGAGATACATCAGGCAATCCTTCTTACAACAATTGAAAACAATAGCTTTGATTCTCTTGCGAAGGAGTAAGATAATGTCTTACATTCACTTCAATTTGCTACAAGATTACTATATAAAGAGGATTTGTTGATTCAAAGTAAATGGTTTTCATCAGATTTGGATAATCTACAAATATATATATTGCTTAGTTGCGTAGACTATTTTATAAGTGTTACAAAAATATACATAGTGAATAGTATCTAGAATAATGAAACATAAACTATTAGGTTTATTCCTTCCCAGTATGACTTCAATGAAATTCTGTGATATAACTAGCCCTTTCTTTGTTGATTGCCATTATATTTAATTTGAATCTAAATGCCAAGTGCATTTAATTTAATGAGTGATTAACATCTACTTTTCATTCATGTTTAATTATACACATAAATTTATTTTCCCAAGTCTAATCTCAGTAACGTGGAGAAATATATTCTAGCCCAGTTGGTAGTCACAGGGAAACATCTTTAAATTTAGATGAAAAAAAGAATGAAAACGAGTGATAGTATCTCGTCTGTTCTTGCTGAAAGTCACGTGACTCAGCTGTCGATTACGATTTAAGGAGACATTAATTTAGAATAAATTAATTTAGAATAAATTAAAAGGAGACATTAAATCGGAAAATATACAATGAAGTTATTTCATAACAACAGCTATTTACAAAATACTCACTCAGCATACATCGTAACATTGCTCCGAAATCAAATGAACAATTTGAGGGCCACTCTTTCGCACTTCGAGGAATGTACACATATAAGAATAAACTGAAGCATAAAATTTCTGCATAAAATCCACTCCAACTACATGGCAAAGGTAGGAAGATTTGCTGTACATCTAGCATAACTGCAACGAAATCTCTTCCATATATTTCCCCTTTTCTCTCCGTCTCACTTAACTTTTCTACTCCCCCTCTCTATCTCCATCGCTCTGCTTGTTATTTATTTCTGTGCTTTAAATTTAATACGCTGCAGCCAAACTCCTGCCGGGTTTGATTCTCGTATGCAATTAGTGTATCCTTTTGAACGAAAAGGTAAGGAGGATAGCTTGGCAAACAGGACGATTAAATAAGGAACGCAAAAAAAGGACGTGAATCAGGGAACAAAGATACAATTAGAATGAATAAGAGAAATTTTTAAGTGCGTACTACAAAAAAAGAAAAATGGCCATAATCAGTCCAGATGGGGGTAAGAAGGGAAAAGGAGGGAGGTGAGGAAAAATTAAGCGGCGGTGAAAGAGAAATTGGGAAATTGTCGTAAACCGGAGAAAGTATCTAACATGTGAGTGTTCTGATCCGAAACTCCGCCATTATTGAAATTCGTCACTACTCATTTTGGCCCGATTTTGCCATCGTTTTTGGAACCTTGACCATTATCAACTTAGGTATTAATGTGGAAAGAATTCACATGGAATCCAACAGTGAAAATAATATTATTTGTTAAACGCCAAAAATTATTCAATATTTTATTATCAACCTCAAATACAATTGGGTCGAATTTGAAGAAAAAATGTCTTAAAAGAAAAGTGCCTGTTATCTGATACGGTTTCAAAACTCTCTCAACCTCAACGACAGCAATGGCAGGCCAACTCTAACTCCCAAAAAAAACAGAACAAATGATGCAATACTTGCAATGAAATAATACCAAACAAGTAAAGAGATAATAACAAGGATCATAATTTACTTATTTTGCCCCACCCCTATAGTAATTTCAAATGATTGACGAATTGGAATTGTCCAAAATGACGAAAAATATCGATAAAAGAAAGAAAAAAAGGTTCGGTTTAATGAAGGACAATTGAATATATATTGCAATAATTCTAAAGCCGAAAATCAATGTTTTTAGCTGTTGTGAGATATACATTTAGATGTCTTGCAAACAACTTGCACATGCAAGCGCTACCAGTCAAAAACTCCGCATACCGGAAGCCAGCAAGTGTATGGGGGTCATCAGGAGAGAATGCGCGCCGTTTCGTGGCCAACCTCTCGACGGCATCAATGCGCACCGGCCCCCCTCACTGATATGAGGCCCCGCTTGCTAGACCAGCTAGTTATTAACTAAACTAAATTCAAAATTAACATTTTGGAGCGTTACTTTCTTGTTCTTTCAGGAAAAAAGACCAGTTTCCGTTTCCTCATAGAAATAATGAAGTTTACAAATGTCAACATATGTATGTTCATGTTTGTGTGTGTATTTGGTTGCTTGTTTTTTTTTGTGTGTGTATGTAGGTGTGTGTCCATGTCCCTTTAATTCCAGGGTCATTGTTGAGTCATGCGTTGAAGGAACACATTTGAACTTCATTCTGTTAATGTACTTCTTTTTCTATTCCTTCATACTTACACACAAGCACACACATATAAACATACACACACACACACACACAATAGCACAAACATACAAAGAAACACTCATTTTCTCTTTCACCCATGCATTCGCCAATCTGCTTTTCGTTCTATTGCTTGGTGTATAGAGGCTTGTAAGTGCTAGGCTCAACTCAAAGTCTCCAAGGAAAATGAACAGGAGAAAGTGTTCTTGTGTGTGTGTGTGCCAAATATATATATATATATATATATACATATATATATATATATATATATATATATATATATATATATATATATATATATATATATATATAATATATATATATACATATATATATATATATTTATATACCTCTCTCTCCTCTCTCTCTCTCTCTCTCTCTATATATATATATATATATATAATATATATATATATAGGGAGAGTTTACGACAAAAAAAACAAAAGACGAAGACAGGTGGTGTACAAAACAAACAGATGTGTTATATATGTGTGTGTGAGTGTGCGTGTACATATATATATATATATATGTATTAATTACACTTTATTACCACTAACTAGCTGTTTGGTTTGTCATATATTTTGATTTCTATTAATTCTTTGACCAACTGCTTTGCTCCGTTGTTTTATTTGTTTTTATCACGGGGTCCTTACATACTAGGACTGACCCCTGTATATGGAATCTAAATTTTAAGGGCCCACGTGAATTCGGGAAAGCTGGAAACCCGGCCAGTCCGCCACTGTCCTTTCACACACTACAGAAACCCCGAAGTAAACTGGTAGTACGCATGCTAACTATACTCACAGACATACACAAACACATATCTATATATAGATGTATATAAATATAAACCAAATAAATTTGTTTTTATACAAGCGTCGAAAGATGTATTATACGATACAAATAAGGTGGTATTTTTTTCTAAGCCAGAATCGCTGTTAGAACAGCAGAAATACTGGTTAATTAACCCTTACAAAGCGGAAGATTTGTCGGATAAATTTGTCAGCACTCAGTCTAGCTTAATGATAAAACATTCTGTCGGAGTCTTTGGGAATGTGGTTTCAACTGCCAAGGCTATTTGTTGACAATTTTTCCACTTTGTAAGTGTTATGTACCCAACAGAAATCTGGATGGTTTTATATTTACATATATTTTTTAATATTTCACATGTTATTATATATCATATATTAACGCTTGCATCCACTCTAGTGGATTCTTCAGATTGGATGCAAGCGCTAATATATATGATTTATAAAAACAGGTGACATATTAATAAAAATCTGTAAATATAAAACCATCCAGATATCTGAGTTCCTTATTTCTTCTAATATATAATACCTGTGCATCATCTCCAAACATGCTAATATATATATATATATATATATATATATATATATATATATATATATATATATATATATATATATAATACACACATGGTTCAAAGTTGGATGAAGGACAGGTGAGAGGTGAGGGAGGCGAAAAGAAAGTGTGTTAGTTGGACGCTCTGCAAGAGGAAGAATCTTTGACGTTGTGAGTCTACTCTCTTCTACAGAGAGGAATGAGGAGTGAAAATAGATGGATAGAAGGAAAAAGAAACACGGGGAGAGAAATAACATGTGAATGGATTAATGGTTGCACATGTTGAATTGACAGAAAGGAATGAAATGTTCGGTGACAAAGGTTGAAAGGGAGACAATAGTAACCTAGCTAACAGTTGTAGGTCAAGCAGGAGTGTGTATGTGAGTGTGTGGGCCTGTGTATATATGTTGGAGTGCGCGAGACTGTTCAAGGTATGTATATATATATATATATATATATATAGGTATATATATATATATATATATATATATGCATATGTTTATATATATACATATATATACATATACACACATATATTTATATATATATATATATAGTGAGAGAGAGAGAAGTATATAAATAGACAGATAGATAGGGAGATAGATAGATAAATAAATAGATAGGAAAATAGATAGATAAATAGATAGATAGATAGATAGATAGATAGATAGATAGATAGATAGATAGATAGATAGATAGATAGATAGATAGATAGATAGATAGATTGATGGATGGATGGATGGATGGATGGATGTATACAACATTCATATAAATGTATGTATATGCATAGATGCACACGAAGGTATAACCACTCAGAGAGAAAGGAAGAAAAAAAGAAGGAAAAGTAAAAGAAAAAATGCACAGAAAGTCACCGTTTTCCTAAAACGAATGATATAATGCTTGACAATTTAATCTTGTCAACACAGATCTGAACACGGTAATATTTTCCTTGTCTCACTTATTCGATATCTGTTGCTGAACAGAACTACTTTTATTAATTGTTTCATTGTTATTTACAACGATCAAGAGCATTTTCTTATATAAAGCATTTGCCTTTTGGCTTGATTGTCCGCTTACTATGTTTATTGAGCCGTTTACTGGACAACCATTAGCAATGCATCATGTAATTCATTGCTGTGTCAAAATCATCCATTTGTACATACCATCTTCAAGTCTACTGCAACCATATAAATGCTGCAAACCCAAACATTAGTTAAAGTAAAATAAATACAATACTGATTAAATGGTGCGTGAACTGAATTATGTTATCTCTTCTTGGAAACGTAACCTATGACTGCTTCGTCCCTCAGGTTAAGGAGGAGTTATTTTGGTGCATCTCAGATGTCTGGAAACATCTATTCACATAGGAAATTAATAACTGGAAATGTTTATTAACTACCAGTGCATAAGTAAATAATGCAACATAGTTACAATTTTGTATCAAAAGTTTTATATTTGCAGAAGTGAACAGCGAAGAAAATGATGAAATTATCATATGACACACATATACACACGCATTATATCAATCCCGTTGCATGGGTATTAACTTGCACAGATGTTTTCAATAAGCAGATTCTCTGCATTCACACAACTATATATAATATAATAGATTGAAATGGAACTGAGTAAATTTAAACAGACCAGATTACATTAAAAAGTGTTATAAATGTAGACGTGTATTTGGAAAATAATTCAATAATGTCAGAGAATCTTAGTTCCATATATGAAGTTTAGTTCTCTTACCATAATTGTTGTTGGCAAATCCTGATTATATGAAATGGTGCACCCATGATAGAGACTTCATATTTTTCTTCTATAATTGTAAATTGTATATGTCGCAATTATGCCTCGCTTTATCCCCGGAATTACATACTATCCTGCGCTTATGCAGATATGACTAGAGATTTAAACACTGTTTATATCGAATTCTACAAACTATACATTAAGATTAATAGTTATGTTCTGGCACTTTCGGAAGCTTAATTGAGAGTTTATATGAATCCAAGTTGTACTTTACTTTCAGTTCAAATAAGAATGTTATCCGTTTAGCCATCGTAATAATGAAATATGTATTGTAGATACATATGTAATTCATGTGCACTTTAATATGAAACAGTTTATCAATGGCTTACATTCGCAGCATACATTTTAATATAATCAGTGGGTAAATGTGAAATGCAAATGGCATAGCCATTCATATTACATTTGAATTATACATATAAAGTAAAATCAATATCAAGATTTATATGCTTGAGCTAATAGCTGTAGATGTAAGTGCCATTTGGCCAAAACGGCAGAGCACTAGAGCAGATGTTTCACAGCATTTAGCTCTTTCTTCGTGAGCACTGAGTCAAATTTTTGCCTAAACAACCATAGCGTTGCCGTGTCGTCAATTTAAATAATTCCTAGTATCCTACTTTTTTTCCCGTAGAAAATAACTAAACAGAAATATAGTAGGGCTGCAGAAGTAATAATGCATTATCATTATGTATTTAATTGTTATTTTTCCTTAAGCTCGTATTATGGAAATCTAAATTTTCTTCTCTGTTTCTCCATTTAATATCATGAATGTAATATTGGTACGAGAAGTCAATATAGCATACATGCAATAGGATACAGAGTTATCTCATGCATTTATAATGTGTTTTATATATTTCCTCGAACGCTTTGTAGATTTAAATGAGGAATCGTGCATATCCACCTTGGTATACACACACACACACACACACACACACATATATATATATATATATATATATATATATATATATATATATATATAAATATATATATGTATATATATATATACTGATTAAAATCCACGTAAATGATATCTGTACACATTTTCGGTGTTGTAAACTTTAGATTATTTTCTGTACATATAGCACTATAACGACACTGCGATGCCTAGATTTTAATACGCTGAATTTGTCTAAATATTATAACGTTTAAAACTATTACACGTGAACCTGAGATGAAATCATGCATAACTGTGTCTATATATGGTTGACCTAAGAGCTAGAAATAGCAGCGAAACCACCGTTACTCACATTCTACCGTTTTCAATATGAGCAGCATGCATCGGATCATGTATTCATTGATGCACTGAAAAGATAACCTACCCACATAAAAAAACAGCTATAATCATAAGTTACCTTCATCAAATTGACTTTGGGCTTAACAAAATCAGCAGCAGTTATCATTGATGCGGTTCCAATTTTTTAATGTTGTCCGGATTTGTTTACAAATTTAAGAATATTGTGAAATATAATACATATAGAAATATAAATAATCTGTTGCATACAGGTGTTGGGTAGATCGATAAATATGTAGAAGATAGTTAAATCATTGCCTTACATGACAAAAGCAGTCAAGCAAGAGATAGCCAATTCCACCTGGTAACTGAGAGAACACAACTGTTAAGCTTCAACTTACTTTCCGAGCATCAGACGCAAATCTTTTCAGGAAGCAATAAATTAAGTTTCAATTAATATGAATATCAAATTTATCTCCCTTGCTTTTCTCATTAGCAGGAAATATTTTTCTTCTTGCGATTCTGTTCCAATTAATCGATGATTTTCTGACTCTTACACATTACTTATGTTACCCTCTACTTAACTGTATATTCTTCATGAAACACATACAACAGCTGGTAATTTGTCCTAGTTATTTTCCACAAAGACGTATCAATTTTCCAAGCAAAATGTATTATAGTGCCATCATAATTTATTTTTTTGGTTGAACAACAGTTTCTTTTCGCGTTCTCGAATCATAATAATCACCTAATATCATTATTGGAGTGAAATTTGTGAGAAAAATCAATATAAAATTACAATTTCTTAATAAATCGCCAAGGTAAGTAATATCAGAATCAATTATGTCAATAGAAAGATATAATATTTGTGACACTGATAATATAAGTTTTGTAAATTTGTGAAGAATGTCAGAAAAATTCATTTTGGATTATCGTGTTGAAGAATAAATTATACAAATTATATTTTGATAATTAGTAATCATTATTTTCTGTTGTGTCGAAAAAGAGAAAATACCTTCCATTCGACACTGTAAAAAAATTAATAATAAAAGGGGTTTCAATAGACTAAAAACGTATACTCTCTCGCGATGTTGCAGGCTAAATGATACTTTGTTTCTAAAAAACATGCCCTTGCCATGCAGCTATAACTTAACAGGGGATTTATGTAGAAAGCACGATTCAATCCATTTATTTCGCTCTAGAATTCGATACCATATGTGTCTGTTTTGATATCATGTAAATAAAAATTTAGATTTAAAGAAAATGTCGTAATAAATCAAATCATAGTCTTTCGCTAAATTAAGCCTAAATAGCATTGTAGGAGAAGCAAACACGTATCTCTATATTTTTGGTTATCAGTTAGCTTTAAGATATCCACCTCCATTTGGCTTACCACTTCCAAATTGATATTCAACCATCTGCTTACTGGAGTTGCTATACCTCACTATGTGTTATGTATTTATTCCACTCTAAAGTATCCTACGAACAATTACTAATGTTTCGATGGAAAAGGTAAAAATAATTAGGTAACCATTGATAGGTAATGTGAATCTGACGTTCTTGCATAGAAATCGTCAAATAAGTACCTGAAATTCATGTTGCTTTGTCATTTCCGTTTCTTATGTTTATTAGTTTCATATGCAAACGGCTTTTCTCCATAACTATAGGGAGTTATTCTACTGGAGAACAATTATTTAATACAGGTATCAGTTCGTTAAAAGTATAACGGTCTATCAATAACAACGAAAAGAAACATGTCCTTAATCCTTCTTCAGCAACATTAAAATACTAAAAACATTTTACGATGCAAGAAAATCAGTTGCATTATACGTAGATCTTATGCCCTATAAAAAGATTCCCTATTACCTTTAAATTACAAATATATTGTTTGAATTGCATAACCATTTCAGTATTTTCGTTTACAAACGAATAGAATAAATATTTCAATAATGTAGAATTATGGTTGAAAATATTAATATATTATAGCTCAATGTATTAAATCATGTTTTGAGAGAATCATTTATCAGTGAGGTATTGTATGGTTTTCAAAGAAATGTGTTAAAACAACGGGTAAAATATTCTCCAATAAAGCGAGAAACACTGATGAGGTAAAAAAGAATTAAGCATTAAAATACTCACATTTATTTCCAATATCAATGTTTGCCTCTGAATATGTCATCTGCATAAATATATTTCAAACCTGAATTTATATTTTAAACTTCTTTTCGTTTTTCTGCAAAATTTCTTCTACAAAGAACAACATACCCATATATATAGAGAGATAG
>NC_043012.1:47077982-47125482 GCF_006345805.1 Octopus sinensis
GTTCGACAGGGTAGACCATAATATCCTACTCTCAAAATTGGCAAATGTTGGAATCCGTTCTACACCTCATTAAGTATTTCCTGGCGAATAGAACACAACATGTTGATGGAGTCCACTCAAGCCCAGCAAAAGCCACCAGCGGTGTTACCCAGGGAACTGTTTTGTGTCCGCTACTCTTCATAATTTACATAAACGACCTTTCCAGTGTCGTACGTTACTGCAAAGTGAAAATATTTGCTGATGACACTAAGCTTTAGCAAATCGTCAATGAAGAAGCAGACCGAACTCAACTCCAGTCTGATCTATATGCTGTGTGTCAATGGGCAGACAGAAACAAAATCAACTGAATGAGGGAAAATTTGAGCTGATGCATTTTGGAAGAAATTCTTCACTAAAACAACCATACTCTCTTCCTTCAGGGGAACCGCTCACAGCCTCTAACAATATCAGAGACCTGGGTGAAATTGTTGATGACGATCTCAGTTGGAGTGCACACATCAACAAGAAGGTCGATATAGCGCGTAGGATGGGTTTCTGGATCTTAAGATCTTTCCGGTCCAGAGAACAAGGTGTCATCATGCCACTTTCCTCCTCCTTTGTACGGCCACACCTTGAATACTGCTGCCCACTGTGGTCTCCCCATACAAGACAAAACATATCCAGGATTGAGTCACCCCAGAGGGCACTCACTAAACGAATTGAAGGCATGGCTGCTCTCGATTATTAGGATCGCCTTAAAGCCTTGAAACTTTACTCCCTCCAGCGTCGCTGTGAGCGGTACATCATTTGTACAATGTGGAGAATATACCGCCAACTTTGCCCAAACGACCTTAACATTAGCTTCAAGGTTCATCCAAGACTGGGACCACGGGCCATACGTTCCCTGCCCAATTCAAGATCACAACATACATGTACACTGCAACGTAATTTCTTTTCCTCAACGGGCCCTGCCTTATTTAACATTGTCCCGAGGGAGATCAAAGAGGAAAAGGATCCCATCAACTTTAAACGGAGTTTGGATAGATTCCTTCAAAGAATACCAGATAAGCCACCCATAATTGGATACAACTCACCCAACAAGAGCTCACTACTTGAACAAAATTTGACTTGAACAAAACTTGACTTAAACAGGATTCGAATAATCCTATCAGGTGGTGCTATTAAGTTAGACATGGCCTGGAGCAATCTTTGGTCGAAACATATCGAAGTTATATATATATATATACATGCATGTATGTATGTGTGTATGTATGTATATATAACTACATATACACTCGCACACACACACACACACACACACACACACACATATATATATATATATATATATATATTGGGTCATTCCATAAATGAAATTGCTTCAATTGCATGAACTAAAATACGGTGGGGGACGGAATAAACTACAAGTGCATGTTCTGAAGAGTGCAGTTCTATTTTAACAGGAATTTTTTTGAAAGATATGAAAGTGACAAAGAAGCATATTCGGCATATTTTTGCTTTCTGAGTTCAATAAAGGCAACAAACAACGGAAAGTTCGAGGAATAGTAATGCAGTACATGGTAATCAGACAATAAGCGTTAGCCAGTGCCAACGGTGATTTTAGAAATTCCAGACTGGAAACTACAGCCTAGAAGACCAACCTCGTCCTGGAAGATCTGTAAAGCTCAAGGAGGACCTCCTGCATACCCTGGTGGAACAAAATCATATCGTAACCGTAGAAGATTTAACAGAGAATCCTGGATATGGTCATTCAACCATTCATCGACACCTCCGTGCCATCGGAAAAAGTCAGCAAATTAGGTCAATGGGTTCCTCACACACTTTCGCGCGCAGAAAGTGAATGTGTACTCTTCTTGTTCTCTATAAAACTGTCAAACACCGCAGAAAGTGGGTACAGAACAGAAAGAAGAAACATCGCACCCAAGACTAAAGACGCTCTTCACCCAGATAAGGGGTTGCTATCTGTTTAGTGTGATGTAAAAAGTTTAGTCAACTCCCAACTTTTAAACCCAAACAAAACGATACGATTTTTTTCACTTTATGCAAATCCCCAGGTAAATGGTTCTAAGAAGAAAGGGAGAAGTAAAAAATAAGGAATATACAAACGCAGTTTAAATATAGACGTAAAAGTATAATTTGTTACATAATATTTATAAAAACCATGATATTGAATGGAATAGTTCCTCGTTTGAGCTCTTTTCATTATACATATGTGTGTGTGTGTGTGTGTGTGTGAAGAGAGTGAGAATAAGCATGCCAACCACTTGTGGGGTTTTTTTCTACGGATTCCGACCTTATCTCCAACGGAGATTCTGAATATCCAAACAAAAGAAAAACTACTTTTGGATATTTTAATACAACCCTCCTTAATTTTAAAAACCGTTCCCGAAATTTTAAGACTAGTGTTCAGGGTTATATACGGATGCACAAACGCAGAAAACAGAGAAATTGAAATAAACATGGACGACTTGTTCTGAAACACCCACCAGTGGGGAACAGTTCGTAAAAATAGCACCCAATTGTTTTTCCCCAAAATCCCATACGCTCGGAATCTACATAGTTCCAGGTATATTTGTAGGCAATTTCATTTAAGAATATCCATTTTCCTGAAAGTTAAGACGGACTGAATTGGAGTCCGATGAGTTTTCCCAAATCCTACCCACTCCCTTCTAAAATGCTCCCTCCACCAAATATTGTATATTCTGAATCTACATAAAATACATATTCGAAGTAAATTTCATAAAAAAATATCCATTTTTCTGAAACTCATCATCATCTAAAGACAGGAAGTCTGGTGGAGGCAGAAAGCTTGTGGACAGATGTACCAAGTGCTCCCAAACATTGTTCAAAACTTTAGCAACAGTCAATTGCTCTCTTGTATCTATCTTTTCTCTTTTCAAAAGCAAATGTGTATCCTTGTGTTCACTATTTTCCTCTCGTTCTAACCAATCTCCTTGCTTTTCGTGTATGCCTCCACTGTCATTCATTTCTTCTCAAATTTGAACTTGCATAAATCCTAAATTTTAATTCAGAATTTATGGGAGCAGCTGTCTTTGAAGACTCATATTGTCGTTGAATGCTCGATATCAGTAGTAGATAGTCAGCCGACAACTGATGAAAGGTCCTTTCTCTTTGTTAACTTGTCCTGTTTTCCCTTTTCTCGTTTTTTACATATTTCATCTTATTTGCACTATTCGTGACGTCCTGTACCCTAATATATATATATTATATATATATATATATATATATATTATATATATATATAAATATACATATGTACGTATATATGTATATCTACATGCATACATAATGTGTGTGTATTTCTTTTAGCTGTTTTAGTTATTTGACAGTGGCCATGCTGGGGCTCCCATAAAAGTAAGAACTTACTGAAGTATTACGGCAAATTTAGGCATGTCGTCTATATCAATTACTTTGCCTTGTTTCCTAGTATGAATTAAAACTATGTTAATAAAAATCTGATATGTCTTTTAAAAATTCTCTTTATGAAAACTTTCTGCATCTTTCTGAATCCTTTGTTATGTTAACCCATGAGACAATAGCCATATTTGAAAATCGGATTGTCTAGAAGTTTTCTTCGAATAGTTACAGGTTCTCTTCATTTCTGTATCCTAGTACGCTTATTGAATATGAAGAATATGAGATTAAATAGTTGTTAATTTTAATGGCTTAGCTAAACAAGAAAATCCAAATAACTTATCTGTAAGATTCGTTTGAAGATTTCTGTAACAAAATTTTTCTCTTCTTGCAAAGTATAAAGTCATTTTCGCAGAACATATTTCCTTGTGTTGATTGTAACTGTAATAATTATCTTTTATATGAGAATTGAAAACATATAGGTATAGAATATGATGAATACAGATAGACAATACTATATTTTACCTTTATTTCAAACTAATTCTGTTTGTCATACCTAAGTCAGTAGTCACAGCGTGAAATATCAACCTATACATATTACAGTGGGATTCACTAAACATACCTATTCAATGTAGTACACTTCAATTTGAAATATCTCACATTATGATATTACAGTTGTGATATTCAAAATATGAACATTGATACCAATAATAATAATAATATAATAATAATAATAATAATAATAATAAAGTAATAATAATGATAACGATGATGATGATGATGATGATAATGATGATGATAATGATGATGATGATGATGATGATAATAATAATAATGATTATAATAATAATTAGAATAATAATAATAATAATAATAATAATAGAAATAACAGCAACAATGATAATATAATTTAAAATACTTAATGTTCTCCCATTGAATGTGTATATAATTTTCAATTTGTGAAAGTTGTTTTGCAAACATTAACGTGGAGCGGTAATTGATCATAATGCACATTAAGAATCATACGTCGAACAATACGGCATCATATGTCTTGAGTGGTTTTGAATTCCAATATGAAAAATTAACTCTATATGATTTGAAGGTCACCTTTTTGTTCACTTACAAACACTTGAATAAATGCACTTGCACCTACAAGTGCACCTCCCATTTTAATATAATATGTAATGTATTAGAATAAGTTTTTCATCCACTGTTCTAACAGGGTAAGCACTAACTTAGAGTGAATAAAAATACAAAGAAAATTCTGGGATACAGAATACGTAGCTGCTGCTTCGTTCTCTCGATCTTATGGTAATGGGATATCTTTGATTGTGAAAATATCTAACCCTCTGGTATCAAAATCCAGATGGCGAACACTCAATTGTTAATTGGAAGTAAGTGAAATTCTCATGCTATAATGGGGAAATTGCAATTTCATTTAAAGAAGCGTTTAATGACAAATTGAGAATGAAGGGGGCAGAAACATATGTCGGAACACTGAGTATGGTTATATAAAAATGGTGATTAAGGCATGGTTCCAGTTCTCTCAATATGACTTTTAACCTTCACTAATCGAAGTATACATCTTTTCATATATGTGACAGGCGCAGGATTGGTTGTGTGTTAAGTAGTTCGGTTATCAACCACATGGTTCTGGTTTCAGTCCCACCACGTACGACTTTGGCCAAGTGTCTTTTACTATAACTTCGGGATGACCAAAGACTTGTGAGTGGATTTGGTAGACGGAAACTGAAAGAAGTGCGTCGTATATATATATATATATATATATATATATATATATATATATATATATATATATATATATATGGAGAGTTTACGAAAAAAACAACAAAAGACGAAGATAGTAGGTGTACAAAACAAACAGATGTATTAGTATAAAGCTCTGGAATAGAAAAAAGTATTTTATGTTTCGAGCCAACGATCTTCTACAGAAAGGGACACAGAAACAACAAGCAGAGAAAAAAGTGTGTAGTGGCTAACGATCTATCATGGCGACTAGTGCCGATATATATATATATATATATATATATATATATATATATATATATATATATATATATATATATGAGTATGTGTATATATATGTGAGTATATATGTGCACATATGTTTGCGTTTGACAAACGATGTTGGCGTGTTTGCATACCCGATACCCAGCGGTTCGACAAAAGGGACCCGAGAGAATAAGTACTAGGCCTACAAAGTATAAGTCCTGGGGTCGGCTAAAGGTGATGCTCCACCATGGCTGGAGTGAACTGACTGAAACAAAAAAAAGTGTAACAAATGTAATAGCAGTATTACTAAATCCAGAAACATATTACTAAATCCTTTATATAACGTACTTATCTGGATTGAAGCTCATAGTTTTTCCGTAAA
This sequence comes from Octopus sinensis, assembly GCF_006345805.1. Taxonomy (NCBI): domain Eukaryota; kingdom Metazoa; phylum Mollusca; class Cephalopoda; order Octopoda; family Octopodidae; genus Octopus; species Octopus sinensis. The sequence continues at coordinate 47,083,753 of NC_043012.1, forward strand.
TGTTATAAAGAAGAATAGCATTCTTTTCTGCTCTAGGCACCGGGCCCGACATTTTGGGGGAGGAGTCCAATCGATTAGATCGACCCCTGTACGCAACTGGTACTAAATTTGTCGACGCCGAAAGGATGAAAGGCAAAGTCAACATCGGCGCAATTTGAAGACAGACGAAATACCGCTAAGCATTTCGCCCGGCGAGCTAACGTTTCTTATTTTTTACTGCCCACAAGGGGCTACACATAAATGGGACAAACAAGGACAGACAAACGGATTAGGTTGATTTTATCAACCCTAGTGCGTAACTGGTACTTATTTAATCGACCCTGAAAGGAATTTGAACTCAGAACGCAGCGGCAGACGAAATACCACTAAGCATTTCGCGCGGTGTGCTAACGTTTCTGCCAGCTCGCCGCCTGAAACAGGCATAGTATTAAATTCAAAATTTATTCGCACACATCATTTATTTACTCAAGATGCTTATGATGTGTTTTTATTGTCATATATGTGTATATTAATAAATCAGTATGTTAATGCATTTATAACATCAGCAACAAATTTCAAAATTCACTTTCATCTAAAGAATATGTCCTGTAATATATACAAATGTTAAGTTTTCAACTCCGCAAATACATCTTAATTGTAGTGGATATAACTGAGATGTCTCCTTTCTGTGGCTACAAAACAAGAGATTTGTACAGCTACTATTGTTTTGCAATGCACTTAAATGAATTCGTTAAAACCTCAGCATATGTAACAAGTTATTTGTTAGATAAAGAAATCATGCGATGAAACAAAGAGTGGTTGAGAAGAGGAATAAAATGGCGGTGAATATATTCGCTTGTCTAATGCATCCTGCTATTCTTTTGGCTGGATACAACTAGGATCACGCACAGAATTTCTAGAGTTGGATCTAAATGTCTCTACACACCATTAACGCCTGAAAGCAGGCAGTAATGTTATGGAACAAAATCAGTGAATACATTTTTGCGGACGAAGTTGTAATAGGCTGTGATTAATCAACAGCTGTGACACCAAAACAGTCACAGACAGTACGGTAACGACGTCATGCAAAACTAGTGGGCAGGAACCATAATGCATCATCGAAGAGACACATTTTTCAAACAAATACACATATCAACATATATGTACATATACCTAAGCAGAAATCTGAATACACATGCATATCCATACACAGGCATACGTATTCATGTATTAGGGTAAGTTAAAATTTCTATGCACTTTTGTTTCTGTAATTCTTTGAAATAAAAGCAGGGGGATGAACAGTTACGTCATTTTTCAAAATATTCTCCTTGCTTTTTCAGCGATCCATGAGCTTGCTTATTTCATCGGGTAAGAATATTTTCATCTGGTTGTGCAGTTATTTACCGCTTCGTGCATATCTTCACCTGTAAAGGATGTTTCGATCTCGTAGAGAATATTTGAGCAGGGACGTGATCTGAACTGTATGAACACTTGCTTTGCCAGGAGACCTCGGGACGACGGTGAATTGTTGGTCTCCGTTTGTTGACCAGCATTTAACTTTAGCCTACACTGGTGAGTATCAACCCTTTTCTCAGGTGATGTTCATGTGTAGGCCGTCTTGCGTCCACTTTTTCTGCGAAACGCTTAGTCTTGAATTTGCTCGTTCGCTTGCGGTTCGGGGTTTCTTCCTGTCTGTACTCTGCCTTTTCGATTCTGGCTCAGAGGGTTCCAGGTCTCATCTCCTGTGTCTGCTTTCTCCTAAAACGCTTTGCATTCATCGATAAAGTTGGCCGAGTAAACATTAGTCGAGTAAGCGTTGAGATTGCGCATATGCACATCGCTAAGTTCTCTTGGCACCCGTCTCGTAACACTTTGCGAAAAACCATGATTAATTTACAGAGAACATGTCGCCTCATTGACAGTCACTCGTCCGTTCATCAGAGTCATCTTGTTAGCTTGCTGAATCTTTATTTCAGTGATGCCGGTTGCTGGGCATCCTACTCCTTCTTCGCGCTTACCTCTTGCAGCATCATTTTTAAACTTCTCGATCCTTTTGTACATAATTCTATGCAGAAGAGCGCTGTCTTTGCATTGCACTGAAAGCACCCGACGTACCTCCAGACTACGGAAATCGAATCAGTAATCTCTGTTCTAACTTGTCGCACACTCGGATTAGTATTAATCAGCGATGATGGATTGAGCATGTTTTATTGCATAACGCTACAATAATTTAAGCACAACATTATTTACAGATTTCCACATGTATATCCAGTGAGAGATGAAATCCCGCTGTATGATAGCATGGAAATTGCAGTATAATTTGTTTCTTACAGAGATTATATTAAAATATGTATCATCTATTCTCATTTAAAGAACAATGTTCTGTTAGAAAAAAAACTATATTACTCCCATCTTGGCTTTTGGTGTAAAATGCACCTTTATATTGCTAGCAGGGAGATATACCCACGATATCACCAGCGCCAAGACCAACAGATCACTTGATTCAACCTTCCTTGGTCTCGTCAATGATTGAACCTTGATCGCTAGAGATAGCCCCAACTCGTCTCTCTACGAACGATATATAGAAAAACAGTGCTAGAACTGGCATGGGTATCGCGAATATCTAGTGAGCTTATATTAGAGACAAAGGCAGTATAATTATGTTAAAAATAGTCCAGACAAATTAAATTCAAAATACTTGATTACCAGCTCATATTAAGCTTTTTATAGTTCCTAGAGTTTTGCTTCTGTGTGAAAAATGTTCTTTCACTCTTCAAGCAATATCGTATCAAATGTATATGATGTTCCTTAGCTTCAAATGTATAACATCGTCCGAAAAATAAAAATTGGTGTGTGAATTTAGACCTGAATAATTTATGGTCATATATTGGCCAAGTGTCTCCTACTATAACCTCGAGATGACCAAGTTATTTCTCATTTTGCATTGAGAAATAAACAGGTGCAAGGGATGCTACCATACATGCGCGACCCACAGTAGACTAGTTGTAGCGAAAAGATCATGAGCATGGTGCTATAGTCTCTGCAGACGGCTTGTTTGCTTGTAATTGGTTTTGGAAGAATCCACAAATTTGACTCAACCTCAACCAGAAGGATTTCCACTTTTGTTTAGAACAACAGCATATAAAAATCACAAAACGATCTTGAACAGTAATTAAGTAGAATCCAGACAATTACACCATCTCGCCAATGAATTAAAATGCTATGAAACATTAATAACGAGCTCTCTACAACGATGAAGCCTGATTTATGTTTGTCAAAACTTGAATGCGAAAGACAGCACTACACAGAATGAAATCGAAAGACACGTGATTATATAAATCAATTAATATCCAAAGTCTGCCAACGACTGAATTCATCTCCAGATCTACAAAGATATAACGATAAATTCAAACACGTAGCACACTGCCACATGAAAGTGTACCAGAGAAAGACAAATATTACACACTCTGCCTCTTACAAATGTATAATCTTTTGAGTAGAACTTGAAAGGAGATTGAAACAGTCTTGTAAAACGTAATATGTATTAAAGCAATATTGAATCAGTAAAAATCGTAAAACATACAACAGTCAGAGTGTCGAACCATAGCTAAATTATATATTATTTCAGACCGTCGGGAATTAGGTTACGCTTAAAACTGTACCATAATTGATTTCAAATTTTGTCAATAGCCAGTGATATTGGGGAAGAGGAAACATTAATCACATCGATGTCAAAGGGCAAATATCGACCTTGATAGAATTTGAACTAAGAACGTAAAGATGGACGAAATGCCGCTAAGCATATTGCCCGGTGTGCTAATGATTCTGCCAGCTCACTGCCTTTAAAACAGTGCCATAATTACATATTGTAATTATGTATTAACATCATTAATTTCTGTGGTTATTAATTATGTGTATGTAGCCGGCAATAGCGTATAACACAAATTTAAACGAGTGGGTGTGTCCTTATGCATTTATAAACTTGTTATTCTAGTGATGACAAAAGTTGTGCAAAGGTGAAGTACAAATTATGCACTATCCAGAAGATAATTTCGTTAGAATATTCGATCTATGTTACTACTAGAAACGATAACTGAATTTGACCTTCCGTTCTACACAATATCTATGTCTCAATCAGACATGCTGGCTAACAGACATATTTTTGGCATATATCCAGACTTAACAAACTGACAAATATTAGCAGACACTTTCTATTAACAAGGAACCCAGGTTATCGGCACGGCATACTTTTCTGACTGTATTCTTATATAATAAATAATAAACTATACGTTACACTTCTGCATAGAGAACAAGTGTAATACATATATACATACAGATATGCATACATATATACATACACACACACACACACACATACACACACACACACATACACACGCGCGCGCGCATACACACACAAACACATATAATTGTATGTTGCTGCTACTTTAAGAATTTGTGTTTTCAATGTTATGGCTTAATACAACATACAGCAGTAAACACCTTGCCTTCATATACAATAGATTAATGAACAAGAATGTGGAGCGAGTCCAGATTAAATTCACTTTTCACTTAGGATGTACTCAATATTTCTCCAATACCACATTAAGCCTTATGAGGCAAATGCTTATATTCTCTCTGGTACTTAAGTTTTAAATGAATTGGTTTAACCAATGATCATATAACCTATTCTTGATATGAAGATCGAAATTCCGGTGGGTTAACGACGTTTACCTTTAATAGTACACCACAACATAAAAGATAGCAAATATAATCACAGGCATTGACTATATAAAGAAATATAACGCTACATTTTATCTCTGTCATTTTGTTTTATTTCTTTTCGAAAATATCTCAAATAAACAGGATTGCCAAAATATTTATTAAAATTTGCTAAGGTACATTAAACCATAAAAATATTGAGGTGTTAATTGATGAAAAGCAATTGCAGTTATTGTAGAGTACGGCAGAGTAACTATAGTTATGTAGGCTCGTGAATGGGCATGCGTGTTTAATGATAAAAAACAATCTTCTAAGGTACAACGTATGTATGTATGTATATAATATATATATATATATATAATATATATATATAATATATATATATATATATGTGTATGTGTAAGTGTGTATATATATGTATATACACACTCACACACATATACATATGTGTGTATATATATATATATATATATATATTATATATATATATATATATAAAATATTATTTGAGACAAAACCACTATTTTGCAAAACAAACAAGGAAAGACTTAATCAATACATAAAATTTAATAAAAAGTCATTTTATGTATTGATTAAGTCTTTCCTTGTTTGTTTTGCAAAATAGTGGTTTTGTCTCAAATAATATTTTATAATATTTTACTATAAAATTGGATTTAATCCTAAATCTGATTTTTTTTCCCTGTAAATTTGGATATATTCCCTAATATTTATTATTATATATATATATATATATATATATATTATATATATATATGTATATATATATATATACATATATATAGTCGCCATCTGACAATCAATCGCAGCGCGGATCTTGTTATATACGTTACGTTCGTTCTAAAAGCACTGATAAACTATTGATTTTACGTCTGGCTATCAAACCTTTGCAAAGTTGTGGACTGATTCATGCGACGCCATTGCTTTGGCATAATTTTCGGCCAATCGAAACAGCGAGATTATAACGTTTACTTAACACCATATTTATGAATGGTTTTCTACATTTCCTCTTTTTCTTTTCACACAATAATGATTTTATACTGGTGATTTATTTTTGGATGTTGGCAATAAAGTGTGCTGTGGAGTACTAACAAATTATATAAGCATTACATTTTCGTGTCTCTTGTTACCTAGAATATAACGGAATAGAATACATTACAAATTTGGTTGTTACATGCTGCTAATTCTCCAGTTCTCACACTTTAAGAAATATTGACGAAATGTCTGCTGTCCAATCTAATTTTAAGATTTCTAGCTATCTTAGCAGCTAAAGCAAGTATTGATATTTTGCCAAATTTTCTAAACGAACTAGGACAGCACTTGCATAAAATGTCTGTTTATAATGTATTTTATAAGATAAATATATAAAAAAAAGTATCGCATACAGATACTGTCTGTCTGTCTCTCTCTCTCATACATATTTATTTGAATTTTCAATCATGTATTTATATATATATATATGTATGTGTGTATGTGTGTGTGTGTGTATGTGTGCCTGTGTGTGTGTGAGTTTAGGTGCATGCATATGCGTATGTATATATTTTCTAAAATACTGCATGTAAAATAGTATTTATTATTGAACTACCGGGGGCAGTATATCGAAGTTAAAATATATATATCAGATGTACATAATTATTTCATTACTCAGTCAAAATATATTTAGGTTCTCTGTATTTGTGCATTGTTATGTACATATATGTTTGTGTGTGTTTATATATATATATTTACACACACACACACACATATGCATGTATGTATATAATGTATACGTCACGCACCATTAAACATTTCAGCAATGAAGAAAATTTATATAGATGTAGACAAGGATCTGTGTTGCAACACACAGTGTTTGTTATACCTGCCATTGCAGCACACACGCCGTGTATTATATTACAATGGCGTTATACTATATTGTAATCAGCATTTATGAATTGAATTGGCAAGTTCAAATGCGAAAAAAATCCTGTACCATGCTTCTGACCATCCAAGTATAGATATATCAGTGTATGTGTTTGTATATTCCTGAGCATAATATTACGTATAAAGTTGAACATTTGAGAAACACTATGCACTGTACTATCTTCTTTCGACTACATCAAATATATCAATGTTATTTGGAAGAATATTGCATCGATAGAAAATACGATATATTGTGGGAAATGTTTAAATGTTTCTGCAAAAAAGAACAAAAATAAAAGAAACATGAAGCGCTATGGAGTAGTTGTAAATATAGACAGAATAGTGATTTCAAAAATTTCAAGCATAGTAAACTCGTGCATGGCATTAAATACAAAAATATTTGTCTGGGTGAGAAGCTTGCGTTGCATCTGCTAGGTCTCATGTCTATTTCCACTGCGAGGCACCTTGGGCATGAGCCTTGTCTTACAGCACAGAGCAGGCAAATGACTTGCGAGTGAATTTAGTAGACGAAACTGTGGAGAACCACTCCTGATATATATATTATATATATATATATATATATATATATATATTATATATATATATATATAATATATATATATATATATATATTATATATATATATATGTGTGTGTGTGTGTATGTGTGTGTGTGTGTGTGTATAAGTGTAAATTTAATGACAAGGACCTTAGGCAAGTAGATTTACAGTATTAGAAATATTTAAAAGCAAAAAAAAATGTACACGTGTATAGCTATAAAAGAGTCCGACTTACACAAAATATGAATAATATCAGGCGTTGAATAGGTTGAGATTTGTCAGTCCAACTGTTGTTTCTGGGTGCTTGGTGGTCGGGAATAATAACAGTTACTTGGTTCCATCTTGTTAACACATCTAATGTAAAGCTCTCCTCTGAAGATCCATTCAACTCCTGATATCATTTATATTTTTTGCAAGTCGGACTAATTTATATTCATACAATGTGCATTTTTTGTATCAACTTATCTAATCTGTCTAAATAAGGCGGCGAGATGGCAGAAGTGTTGGCATGCCGGGTTGAAATGCTTAGCGGTATTTCATCTGTCTTCACGTTCTGACTTCAAATTTCGCCTAGGTCAACATTGCATTTCATCTTTTCGGGGTCGATAAATCAAGTACCAATTGCGTACTGGGGTCGATCTAATCGACTGGTCCCCTCTCTCAAAATTCCGGATATTGTGCCAAGAGAAGAAAAGAATTTCTGTGTAAATCGGCTTGCCTAACTTGTCATTACATTTACTCCGCTACCTGCTGAGGTTCAAATCTCTAACCTATGTATATATGCATACGTGTGTGTGTGTCAATTTATGCGTGTTTGTGCTGCGTATTTATTTGTATTTGTGTATTTTCCACCACTCTTTGACAACTTGTTTTGCTATGTTTACATATCTTCAACACAGTGCCCAATATGTCTGTACTCCAATAATTAAGACAAATATAATTTAATGATAAAACACAATAGTTGGATTGTAGTTAAAGTCTATCAGTTATGCAATATCTGCAATCCGAGTCTCTGTAGTACATATTTGTTGAAAATAATTGTCATGCTTTCATTTGGATATATAAGTTTATGATGCGACATATGAAGGAACGCACCTCGAATAACATTATTTTTATTTACTGAATTTTTATGCAGAAAATTGTTGAAGGCAAGCTACTCGCATAGGCCATATTACTTTTTATTTTACTGTAGAGAATTTAAAAACTTAAAACATTTTACTTAATTCTCAGTAAACACCAGGAGAGGTGTGAGAAAGCAATAAATTCTTGGAATCATTAATAAACATGGTTACTTTATGTTCGTGTTTTTCTGCGAATGTATATATCTGTTTGTGATAAACGGCTGGTCTAAAGAAGATTTGTGTTTTGCTGTGACCGCCTTGACCCGAGTGCAGTGACCGCAATTTTCTCTAATTAACGTATATTCAACTTTGATGTTAATTTCCGGGATTCTACTAAAGTTTATGGAATAATTTACAGGAGAATTGAAATTTGTTGTGTAATTGATATTTTAGCTGCTTCCCTTCATCCCCAATCTTAATGCATGGTCGTATATCAACTTAAAAATGTTTCTTGCAATAATTTTGTTTTTATAATGTTGCTAATGTATCATGCAAGCTCATAAATTTTCCTCTGATAAGCAGGAATATGTTGGTGTCCAGCGATAATATAAAATCTATAACTATTTAGTAAATATATCTCTAGCATGAACTTATTTTCAGATGTCACCTTCCAGCGATTCTCAACCATGGCTTAGGTATGGAGCCTTTGATTACTACTTTATTCTGGCGACTCCCATATCCATTCGATGTTTAAAAACTAGTTTTATAGTTACTTCTTTCAAAATTACTCGGTGTAGGCTGAGAGGAAAAAAATAACTGTTTCTTGCAATAAATACATCTAAAGAAAAACGTTTTCATGGACTCATAAAATTTTGCTGTCTACCCAATTTTGTGTTTTTGTTTTGTGAACCCCACAAAATCTTATATGTAAGTTCTAGTGCATATGGACCCCGGCTGAGAAAAACCACAGTAGATGAACATATATCATTATATAATACTCTATGTGTCTTCATGTTTAATTTAGACATGTCGACAAAATCTTGTGCACAGAAATTATTGTCTGTAATAATTGCAAGAAATTTTATATTAAAATTACTGACAGTAATTGGAACGTAATTTTTGAAGGAAATCACTGGTAAACTGACTGTGCCTGTGTTCAGGATTTTAGAATGTTCCATGAACTCATATAAACAGAACAAATATAAAACAGTTGAAACGTGTTATCAGCAGCTGATATAGTAAATGTAGTGGTACAACTAACATAACTAACATTTTATGAGTAATGACAAGGTATACATGGTATGCGTTGTCGTTACCTATATTTATGTGCTTCTATACTTCAAATGCTAACATCACTATACACTTTTACATTCATTACTAACTGAACTCGAATCAATTCCCCTATTAATCGAAAGTTTAACATTTTATCAGGATTTCTGTCAACGCACGTTTCTTCCTACGAAACAACCGCTTTCTCCGGTTTACCTTCACCACACTGAACAGCCTTGCTTCAATTACCCCTTCCCCCAGAAGAAACAGTAAAGAAACGAACTAGACAACCTGCAAACGGTATATTAAGTGGAAAAGATGCATGGTAAATCAGGTTCTGATGCAACACGAAATTCCGAAGTCACTGTCAACCTTTTCCTTGTAAAAGTAACCCAATATGTCGCCGATAAAACTTACTGAGTAAACCTTAAGTTTAATATTGGTTTCAAACTTTGGCACAAGGCCAGCAATTAACGGAAGGGTAAGTCATTTGCATAGACTCCGGTGCTCAACTGGTATTTAATTTATCGATCTTGAAAGGATGAACTGCAAAGTTGACCTGGGCGGAATTTGAAATTAGAATGTAATGACGGACGAAATGCTACATTTTGCTCGGCGTTCTGACCATTCTACCGGTTCACCGCCTTTCATTAGTTTAATATTAAGCCGTTTTCTGTATAACTTGATTTATAAACAAACATTAACGTGTAACTGTACACGCATACATAGGTATTTGGCTTTATTTTTATTTGTATGTATATTTCAGTGTGAAAGTGTGTTTGTGCGCAAGTGTGTGCTTATTAAGAGAAAATGATAATATTATTGCTATATTTCGGGATGGTCATTTGTTTTTTGTCAATGGACGAGTCGGAGCAGGAGGATAGACGTATATGTGTGACAAAAGATTTCCAGACAATGGACATAACATAAATAAACGTGTGAAGAACGAATATATAGCGCCTGTGATATTTGGCAAGAAAAGAATTGACCATTCGAAATATACCAATATACATTTCACATCAGGAATGCTGCAAACCATATTCATAAACGTAATGATAATATTATTATTTTTTTTTTTTTTATGAAATTGAGAATTTTGAGAAAGAACTTGAGGGAAATAAATGATTTTAGCTTATAGAATGTTTTTCGTTTGGCTGATCTGATACCATCTTGCAGTGCATTATCAAAACTGCGAATAAGACGGCGGCAGAATGGTCAGTATGCCGGGTGAAATGCTTAAAGGCATTTACGTTTTAACCGAGCTGCATCTTGCCTATTTATCATTTCAGGAGTCAGCAAAATGAGTACTAATGGAGCACTAGAATCGACTTACACTATCCCACGAAGTTGTTGGCCTTGCGCCAAAATTTGAGACAGTTGTTAGAAATGCAATTTTTCTTTTCTTCCCGGTAAGACTTAGACGCAGGTAAAGAGCACGTGACATCTCCCAAAGAAAAATTGTCAAATATATTCTAATCGAAGAAATTGCTTACTTACAATCTAAATTTCTTGCAAAAGGAACGAAAAAATTACAACCACTTGACATAGAAATTAATGGTCGAGAAACATTTAAGGAACATGACACACGGCTCACCTAACTTCAATATGTCGACCACAAGCATTAATTCCAAATGTTATTATTGACGGATTTCAGAAATAGAAACCAATAAGTTATAAGATGGGATCAGGGATCAGTCTTCGCACTGAGCATTATGTTTGTTTCCTAATTATTCAGAATTAGTGAAAGAAATCAACGTTTGTTCTCACTTATAGCTCATCCATTGACGTTCAAATGCAACAGCAAAAAAATATACCTTCTAAGTTCAGAGATTTGAGCAAAGTCGAGTCCCAAATCGGGAACAAATTCGTGCAAACATGGAGACACGCTGGCAAAACGCTGGAAGCCTTACTTGCCATTATGGTTTTGCGGCACGAATCAAATTCCGCCTTGTCGTCTACTCAAGAAAACATTGTAAGTGATCGATAAGTCCCCAACTTCTCTCCATTTGCCAAAAGGTTTGCAAGGTACCAGCAAGCCTCAAGAGACAGATTCGTGTATTCGTGTTAATGACAAGAAAAACCCTCCTCCTTCTCCTCCTCCTCCTCCTCCTCCTCCTCCACACTCTCTCTGCATATATATATATGTTTAAATTTAAAATGAGGGTGGGAAATTAGATATTAATTTAATTAACATCAATTTCACACCAATGGTCTAGCATATAAAAAAACTGAAGGTTCAGTAAAATTGTATAATATACATATTAGAGGGAAACCACTCCGTGGACACCCTCATGCTAGAAATAGTCCTGCAGATTATACTCATCTGGACGGTCGCACCGATGATCTACGGATATTTATGTAAGTAACATTACGTAATATGTTAATAGTGAAACATGTATGCGAATAATCCATATTTTTATTGCGTTTTCTTTTGTCATGCTCGATTTCGTTTTGATTGTTTTGCTAAATTTTTCTTGAGAATATTTCTTAATGGTAAGTCCATAGCGGATCTATTTCTAGCATAAGGGTGTCCACATAGTGGTTTCCCTCTAATACATATATATATATATATATATATATATATATACCCACACAAGACACAAACACATTGGCTCCGCGAGGTAAGGATTATAGAGGCAGGTGTCCACAATCGTTGCAGACTTGGTCATAACCAACAAGTCCAGTTCAACACAAGTGCAGATATTGAATGGGAAAGTGGGCAGATCAACATTCGTCACCTCTCCTTGCATTTCCTCCTTAACCTAAGACAAGCAAAAATGTTCACGCCAGTGTCTTGGAAGAATGCTTTTACGCGGAGTACAGGCTTTTGTGTAAGCGCCAAGAACAACCCCTGATGATGGACAATGGGGCGGGTGCTCAGAGAATTATTTAAGGAGTATTTGTACCTCTCTGATGCTCCTACGTATATCATATATGTGTGTGTATATGTATGTGTGTCCATGTGTGTATGAGCGTGTGAATGTGCCTGTCCGCGTACGTTTCCGCACGCTTCTGTGTGAGTGGTACACAATACACGCTGCATAAGATGAGGTTTTTATGAATAATGATCACGAGGGAACCCAATATAGAGCAGTTTATTTTTGTATGTGAAGCATAACAGTTTAGAAAAAAAACATTGGTTTCATATCTAGCGTGAACTAGATATCACTTCAGTTTCTCTAAACGTTAACCGTTCTCTGCAAAACATGTTTTTTGTAAACACAAGAAAGCTTGTGATAGTTCAAGAAATACTTTTCTTAACAAATTATGGCCGGGCGAGTTGTCTCCCTACGCTTGATAGCTAGGTTTTCCAATGTTGAAGTAAAAATTTCCGAAAATGTGGACAACTCCCACGGCTTCCTTCCTGGTGTTCAGGTAGCCTCCCGGCTCATGTGAGTTCATGAGGACAATATATCTTTCTGCCATACACAATTTATACAGCCCTGTTCCATCGTGATAGGGTCCACAAGTTTCCAATAATTTCTACCTAATGTTAAAGGGCGTATGATCGTCCTTTAGGTGCCATACGTATACTGCGAGTGTTATTATGTTGCGTCTCTCCTCGGCCCTGAAAGAAGATCTGTGATTGTTCAGTCGAATTTTAAATTTAGATACACTAGATCCGACATAAAGTTTACTGTGTGTCCCTGTGTTGGCATTAATATTACTGATATTGCAGCTGCTACGGTTTGAGGCTACATCTGCTTGGTACACTGCAGCCTCGGTGTTACATCGGCCGGGGACTGGGCATTAATTTCTAATCCTGCATGAACAACCAACCTCTATCCGTGGTTTAGGCGTGCTAAGTAATTTTTTCTTAACATTGGGTGCATATCTGAAAGAGATTCTTAAATTGTGTCTGTTATTTATTTCCATATTTGTGTGATTGCGTGAAATGATTATCAAACAACCAAAATTCTTACCTACGCATGCCCGGACGTTTAGGGAGAAGAGGGAGCGAACCATAAGGTCTTGCGGGGGCGTTTCCTTTTATAGTTCCTCAATCTTGCTGTATATACTATTTTCTCTTTGAACCCGCTGGCTGCTAGCACCTCATTGTAAGCGGGAGCCGCTGCATCGAAAATATCTGTATTTGAAGATAAGATCGAAATTCATTTACTGATACCTTTTATTAAGTTTTTGAACTCTATGAGTGGGTGGCAGGAGGCTGTATTAATGTACGATGGCCTATCATTCGGCTTACGGTATGGTCTGTAGGTGCCACTTCAAAATTGGAAAACCTGTCTATCAAGCGAAGGAAGAAATCTCGTCCGGCCATAATTTTAAGAGGAATATTTCTTGAAGTATCACCGGTGTTCTTGTGTCAAAAAAAAAGTTTTTACAGAGAACGGTTATCGTTTAGAGAAACTGAAGAGATATCTAGTTCACGCTAGATAGGAAACCAATGGTTTTTTTTTCTAAACTATTACGTTACACACACATACACACACACACGCACACACACACACACACACACACACACACACACAAACACACACACACATATATATATATATATATACATTGACGTAAATGACTACATATATTACAAAAGGGGAAAATTATTTTAGTTTTTAATCTTAAAAATGTGTTAAATTTTCTTTCGGGCTCTTTCTGATTTTGCGAACGTTGTCACCCACCTTCGACTTTGAATTAGGTTAATTGCTAGTTTGGTATTAAAGCCGATATAACAAATCATTTTTAATCAGTCATTGTTAGTCCGTCACAGTTTCCATTTCCGTTGCAGTTCGCAATATACTTTCCACAATTCTTCTTTTCCTAACTTTATTTCTCTTTGGCATTCCAACGATATTATATATATATATATATATATATATATATATATATAATATATATATATATATATGCATGTACTTTTCCTACGATTCAAGACTCCTTACTATAATTATAACTATAAGTATAATTATAACTATAACCTACGTGCTCTCTTCCTCTCTCTGTGTGTATATATATATATAATATATATATATATATATATATATATACACAGAAAATAATGAAATAAAAAAAAGGGAAAAAACTACAGAAGACTTGTTTTAAAAGGTTAAAAAAAATATATTTGAGTCATTATGTCACAAGAATGTTATAAATTTTTTTCATACAATGACATAGTTTTTGAAGAAATGACCGGTTTCGCGTTCAGCTTTTCAAATTTCTTACATCGTTATGATTTCGTTGAGAAGTGTAAAAAAGAGTTCCAGGTAAGGGGAGGTAATAAGTGATTTCTTCCGGTGTAATGGAGATAATCGCTTAATATTTCTTGCCTTTATTAGGGGGTGAGTTTATCTGTATAAGAATGTTGGAGAGGTTAAGTTTGGGCTTATATTTTTCAATGAAGCATGTTTCCTTGTTTAGTCTAGTTTGTGTTGGTGTTCCAATAGCACATTGGTAAAATGGAAAGATAAAAAATTGTGGTAGTAGTTGCTTTGCGCATTTCTCAATGTGCTCACTAAAGGGTATCATTCTGTATTCTGGGAATGCAATCTGTTGTCGATGCAGTGTACATCGACGTCTGAGTGATAGTCCCGTGGATCCCACGTAGTTTTGGTGACAGCCCGAGCATCTTATGACATAAATTATGTTTTCAATTTAAAGGAAGTTAAGTAAATACTCATTTTTACATAATTTTGGCCATGTTATTTCTGAGTCAGAAATAACATGGCTAAAATTATTTAAAAATGTGTATTTACTTAACCTCCTTTTAAATGCATACGCATACACATATACAAATATTGTAATACATATACCCATACATACGTATCTATTTATGCAGAGAGAGACACACAGTACACCAATGTGCGAATACAACACTATTAAAAGGGAGAGTATATACGTGTGCGTGGCCGTGTGTGCATTTGTGTGTGTATACCTGTAAATGTGTTCGTGTAAATATATATATGCTTATTTCTCTCTCTCTCTCTCTCTCTCTCTCCATATATATATATATATATGTGTGTGTGTGTGTGTGTGTGTGTGTGTGTGTGTGTGTGTGTGTGTGTGTGTGCATGTGAGTGCACGTGTGTGTGTATGTATTTACACGCGTTTATACCAATGTTTAATATTTTTTGTGCGTGCATATTCGTTTTTTTTTTTTGTAAATATACACATACATACATATATGCACATGATCACAAATACAAAAATATATTTTCGTATATATACAGGCTTCTAATAACCATGAAGTTTCTCTTTTTTTTATGCTGAAACGATATAGATTATCGAAGATGTATGCGATAACTCGAAGCAACTTTTTTGTATCTGTCTTCAATTTGCGGAGCATGGTACAGAATAGTTAGAGGAAATATTGATTAAATAACTGCATTGCTCAGCATAATATTTAAACTGACCTTTTTAATACTGTCATCCAATTTACAAAAAGGGTCCTTTAATGTGGTCACTGAGACGAAATTCTTTGTGAAGTTTTGAGTTCTAATAATAATAAATTGTACAATATTGACATTAAAAATCTGGGACAGGAGATCGACGTTTGTTTACCAACAAAATGATGGCTAAGGAATTAAAACCGCGTTTCGTGGTCTGCTACCACAACACCTCCTTTATAGGATCCGGTTAGATCAAGAAATCATCAGGAGGAACCAACTCCGGATTCAGCACCTACTCCTCTACCGTTTTGACGTGGCGGGGCCCTCACTTTCGGAGGTGTCTTCAGCTCTGGTGTTGGGTGCATGTCGTCTTTCTTCGTTCTTCCGTTCTCTGGCCTCTTCGATGTAGCGTCAGCGAGTGTCAGCCGGAGACTGACTGACTTGTCAAACCTCTCACCTCTAAATACCTGCCGGTAGGCTCCACCGAGTGTCCCCAGCAAGTTGTTTACGTGACACTGTCTCACCTTAACTAATCAGTGAAGGCGCGTAGTCTTAGCCCGCGCATTCTCTAAACGGCCGTCCCCTGTCAGCAGCGAAGCTGATTCAGTGTAATCTTTTCTCACCTAGTGATGTTATTTCCCGCCGGCATGTTATGACTTTCAAGCCATTTTTGGTCTTCTCACTTCAGCCATATATAAAAGCTGGCTTTTTCGACCGCCTCCTGTACTCTCCTTATTACTTTTCGCAGCTCGGAGCTAGAAAAGACAAATCTTCTTTTGAATAGCGTCGTCATTTTCCTTTCAATGAAGCCTCTAGTCCCCACTGCCAGGTGATAATATTAGACATTCCATCCCTCTTCTCTGCATTCTTCGATAAATTTTTCGTACCTCCTCTCCTTTCGTTCCTCTGCATTGCCGATGTTCTCTTCCCAAGGTACTGTCAGTTCTAGCAAAATTCCTATTCTCTGTTCTTTGTTCCATAGGACTAAATCTGGTCTTTTTTGTTTTTATTAGTGGATATATTACTTGTCTTTCCAAATACGTGGCCACCTCCCAGTATCCCTTCCATCTTTCGTCTATCTCGTATATTTTACTTGTAGGCCTGGTTTTATATCCTTTTCCCTCCTTATGGATGTATACTTTCCTGCGCTTTTCTACTTTTGGGTACTCTCCCCTATTGTACTTCTCGGTCTTCTTGAGTGCTGCGCTTATGACGCCGAGGACTTGATTATGCCGCCATGTACATCTTTCTAGTGCTAGTCTGTAATTAAACAGAACATGTCTAACCGTCGCTTTCTCTCCGCATCTACACTCATCGGTTGTTTTTATGTTCCACCAGAGTAAGTTCGCCGGTGAGGGTAGAACGTCGAAGGTAGACTAGATCAGGAAGGATGTTCTTGCTTGTCCCCAAGCCCAAAGTTCCTTCCATGATATTCTGCGGCTGATCACGTATTCCTCCCATCTCAGGCACTGTCCCTGTTGACTGCATTGCACCAAATGTACATTTTTCCTTTCTTCTTCCTCCTTTCTCACTTCGTATACCACTGCCTCTTTCATCTCTTTTATACTGCTTTTGCAAAATGGCCTGAAATTGTGCGACCCTAGGCCGGTTCTTGCTTCTTGCGTCGCTCCGACTATATTGGCGTGTCTTAGTTTTCCGATCGCCCTGTTTACTGCCTCTTCTGCCTTCCATTTCCCCCCTGTTCGTACCTTTGGAGTGTTTTCCCGGAAGCTCTGATCTCTTGAATACCTTAGCATCACTACTGTACTTGCCTTTCTTGCCTTATATTCTTCGGCGATTGATGTTATTGGTAGTTGCAGCACGTGTTTTTCATATAGTGCAGTTGTATTCAGTGGTTTCGGCAGATCAAGCCATTTTCTGATAAACACATTGCATCTTTGTTCCATCCTTTCGACTCTACTCGAGGCTATTTCGTACATTTGCAATGGCCACATTATTCTTGGGTACAGCCCAAATCGCTGTATCGAACATTTGAATTTTCCCGGCAGGGTTGTTCTGTCAATTGCATTTAATCCTTGTTCTACTAACTCGTGTGTTTCTTTCCCTTGCTTCTTATCATTTAATAAATCTCTATACCATCTGCCGAGGCACTTTACTGGTTGTTCTTTCACTGTTGGTATGTCTTCACCTCCTATCCTGAATTTCACTTCTTCTTGCCTTCCTTTCACGAAAGCCACACTTCGAGATTTTTTGGCTTTGAATTTCATCCTTGCCCATCCTATCAGTTCGTCCAACCGCTCTAACGTTCCCTCTGCTGCTTCTCTACTTTCCGATAATACAGTTACGTCGTCTATAAAAGCCTTTAATGGTGTCTTTGTAATAGCTTTCTCACAGTTTGTAGATGTAAGTAACGTTTCCATGACTAGCACGAATATGATGACTGATATCATGCATCCGGCTGCAATACTTATTTCAAGCCGTTGCCAATCCGTTGTGAACTATGTGTATCTTCTCTCTTTAATTAAACGTTTTCGAATGATGCCAAAATGTTTTTTTTTCATTTTATATTTTAATTTATATATTTAACCGCTCTCAGAGAAAATACTTCCAATCACCTTTTATAGACATTTTTAGCATCACCCTTGTCAGCTTCAGTTTCATGTGTCAGTGGTAAACCAGAGTACTCATAAACATACCCATTACATTGCGACAATGAAAAACGACTTCTTGTATATGTATACAATGTATGTCTGTATGTATGTATGTATGTATGTATGTATGTACGTGTTTTCCCCTCCTTATATCAATTGTATCAAGCTTATGGCTGTATCTTACGCGGTGACAGAAATAATTGGACTGAATACACGATCGCGTGGTTAAACTATGGGGAGTGAAGGGCCCCTAGCCTTTGTTAAGGCATCCTTCTTGGAGAAGGCAACTCAGGTAAGTGGGATAACTCTGACATAAAACCAGCGGCTCAGTTGTTACCGTTGATGTTGACTTGTTTTTCTTTTCGGATTATGGCTGATGTTACTTAGTGAGTGGGATTGACTCAGTGCACAGCCTTTCCTCACTTTAAAGAATATCTTCTTGCACAGGCATTTCACGATAACAACTTTGATTGATTGATTAATTGATTAACTAACTGATGATTGTTGATAGTGCTGTGAGTCTCAACTGAATGGCTGGCTGTAGCCTTAACAATTAAACAATCAATGATGTACCAAAACAGTATAAAAATAAATGGCAGTAAGGAATCTGGAATCACAACAGACGAAAATGTCTGGCCCGGCAGGGGATCCAGAGCTTCACAATCTGAACCCGGCCGTCATCATTCTGCTTTAATAGAACCAAATAAAATATTGGATATTGGCTATGGGTATATACGGACGCAGCTTGACTGCGAGTCCTCAGAAGGTCCTGAACAAAGGACTACTAGGAGCTTCCTCGCTATGATCTTGACATCGTTGCTTTGTCTGAGACAAGATTACTGGAGATTGTCATCTGACAGTATCTTGTGGAAAATATATATATTCTTTTGGAAAGAGAGGGATGAAGAGGCTGGAGTGGCGTTTGCTGTTAAAAGTACTCTTGTGGACAAGTTGGAAGAATTCCCAGTCGGGATTAACGAGAGTCTTATGACCATCAGAATTTATGTCCATGAGATTTCCTTTGGTTAAAGGAAATTATGTGATCTTGGTGCGTGTGTATGCTCCAACTATGTACTCTACTGATGAAGAAAATATTTGAAGGTTATTATAAGAAGTATCCATCGGGCAGACAAAGTCATCGTACTGGGTGACTTTAATGCTACAGTGGGTAGGGACTTTACCACATGGACTGTAATTGGAAAGCATGTGGTGGGAAAGTGTGATAGTAATGGTATGCAGATGTACGAGAAACTGTGTCTGAGTGTTACCAATACCATGTTTCAACAACAAAGAATAAGTTTTAAGACCACATGGATGCATCCTGCATCTAAAGAATGGCATATACTGGATTACATCCTTGTTAGGGTGCATGGCACGCGAGATGTGCACTGTGTTCGTGTCCTTTGCGGGGCTGAATGTTGGACTGACCACCGCTTAGAACGTGTAGAAGTGAAATTAATCGCAAAACGTAAATTCCTTAAGAGATACGAGCATCTCCCCTGACCGTAGCAGGTAGAGAAAGATTGTGTACGAGGGGACAGTCACTTTTTGAGAAATCTCGAGTTGCGCATGAGAAAGTAAGGAGGGATGCGAGGAAGGGCATCGCTGTTGCACTTTCAGATCGTAAGGTTCTTCCTATGATGCTGACATGCAGTGTCTGTGCAAGACCCTGCTGGACTCAATAAAAGCTGGACTCAATAGACATCTGGTTTCATGTTGTATATATATATATATATTATATATATATATATATATATATATATATATATATATATATATATATATATATATATTATATATATATATATATATATATATATATATATATATATATATATCGTTATTACATTAACCTGTCGTATGTCCAATTTTGGCCAAATGTAAATTTTCATAATTATTTTGGGTTGCAATACCTGGCTTTTTGGTCAAATTATCGTATGTCCAGCTGCTTGAGATGCCAATATATCAAAAATTGTGAGAGTGTAGTACAGCGGTTGTATATGTGTGTGTGTATGCATTAATATATATGTATAGGCATGGCAGTAGCTGTGTGGTAAGAAGCTTGCTTCCCAACCACAATCTTCTGGGTTCAGTCCCACTGCCTGGCACCTTGGGTAAGTGTCTTCTACTATAGCCTTGGGCCGACCAAAACCTTGTGAGTGGATTTGGCAGACGGATTTGGTAGGCGGAAATTGAAAGAAGCCCGTCGTATATATCTATGTATGTATTTTTGTCTGTGTCTGTCTCCCCACCATCGTCTGACAATCAAAGTAGTACATTTACGTCCCCGTAAATTCGCGGTTCGGCAAAAAGTGACCGATAGAATAAGTACTAGGCTTACAAAGAATGAGCCCTGGTATCGAATTGTTCGTCTAAACGCGGTGCTCTAGCATGGCCGTAGTCAAATGACTGAAACAAGTATGTATATATATATATATATACATACTTATGCACAATTATACAAATATATGCATATGTGTATTTCATATGTAAAGGGAGGTTATTGTTATTATTATTATTATTGCTATTATTATTATTATTATTATTATTATTATTATTATTATTATTATTATCATCATCATCATCAGTAGTAGCATCATCGTCATCCTATACCTCTTCTTCATTTTCATCATCATTATCGTCAACTCTAGTAGTAGTAGTAGTAGTAGTAGTAGTAGTAGTAGTAATTATTATAAATATAACTTCTGTTTCAAGATGACACTTCCTCTTAAATGTATTGAAACAAACAATTGCTGAAGAATTTCAGAGACATAGTTTTGCATAGATTACTACAACCGATTCTGTTTAAATAGAATAACTCTATTAAAGTTAGCGTTAACTCCAAATAGACGTTTCTACCACTCAATTCACGTCTCACTAATTCAACTGGCATCGGAACTAAACCAGAAACTTGATGTCCTATGGTTTCCGTTTTCTGACTATAATGGCTGTAATTAAGCAATCGTGCAGACATCAAGGAATTCAAACATTACGTAACCTTTTTCATTGTCACGTAATGCGATCTCCACGAATTCTGACAATTCTTAAGACGTAACTTTAAATATTGTATGCTTCGTCAAATGCTCCCTGTCAAAATCACATGATATTCAAGTAAAAATCCTATAGTGCTATATTTTCCTGAGAATTATTATTTAGTAGCATAATCTTCTGCTGCTTACATCAAAGCGTATCATTCACAATGTTCGCAAGTATATTTCAATATATAATGATTATGCAAGGTTTGTGTTATTGAATTTTATAAAGATTGCATGGGTTATTTAACTGGATAGGTTGATTGCCACTGTCTTCATGTCAAGGGGAAAGGCTGCATTTGACAAGAACATCAGCAATATATGACGTTGTATTTTATATTTCGTTGTACATGAATATGTATTTAGACTGTGAATTCTAATCGTTCAATCTTCTTAAATGCCTATATGCAAGCACATTTTTATACACACAAACACCCTTACACAGACATACACACGCGCATATATACAGAGAAAGCGAGAGATATAAATAGCGAGGGATAGAGAAAGAATCAATAAGAATATACGTCTGATGTCTCTACATACACGTTCTGTTGTATGGAAAGAAACAAATAATATATGAAAGTAACATTCATGAGTTTCATCGGAACAACTCAATGTGTTTTGTTTGTGTGGGAATCGAAAGCATTCTACCTCGATTAATCAGCTCTGGTCCTGTATCTTGACTACAGAGTCTATGGTGATAAGCATATGTAAATGTTCAACATATCATATTTAACTTTGCTTCCACATTTATTAAGATATATGCTATGTAAATTCTGTATTTAGTATATGCTTATCGATAACTGAAGCACTCGATACGCAATGAATTGCGTACATCAATATTTATCCCAGCACCTTTATACAAACAGAGTAACTCTAACAGTATGACTATTAAATACGTCACATGATTAGTAATACAAAAGCGTATTTTGCTTGTACACAGCTCAGTACTAAATATTTCGAACTTGAGATGTAACTTAAATGTAGTTGAGATTGTTTTTTCCAGTCATTTCAATAATTTCTCTAAGCTAAATTGGAACTGAAGAATTTCTTGATACGAATGTCGCAGCTGTATGTATACATACACACACACACACACACACACACACACCACACACACACACACACCACACACACACACACATATATATATATATATATATATATATATAATATATATATATATATATATGTGTGTGTGTGAGTGTGTATGTATACATACAGCTGCGACATTCATATCAAGAAATTGATACGACCGCGAGCTCGCTGTCCTAACCACTAGGCCATTGCTTCCTCCACACACACACACACACACACACACACATATATTTATATATATATATATATATATATATATATATATATATATATATACGTGGAGGAAACAATGGTCTAGTGGTTAGGGAAGCGGACTCGCGGTCGCAGGATCGCGGTTTCGATTCCCAGACCGGGCGCTGTGAGTGTTTATTGAGCGAAAACACCTAAAAGCTCCCCGAGGCTCCGGCAGGGGGTGGTGATCCCTGCTGTACTCTTTCACCACTCTTTCTCCCACTCTTTCTTCTGTTGGCCTGATCGCTTAGCCAGCGGAGTGGCGTCATTCGAAGGCTAAAACAATGCGAACGCATTGTGACCATATATCTGTGTGTGTATAGATATACGTACATATGCACGATTATACAAATATATGCCTGTGTATTTCATATGTAATGGGAGATTATTGCTATTATTATTATTATTATTAGTGGTAGTAGTAGTAGCAGCAGATGCATTGACGGAGATGCATTGTATTTTATATTTCGTTGTACATGAATATGCATTTAGACTGTGAATTCTAATCGTTCAATCTTCTTAAATGCCTATATGCAAACACATTTTTATACACACAAACACCCTTACACAGACATACACACGTGCATATATACAGAGAAAGAGAGAGATATAAATAGAGAGGGATAGAGAAAGAATCAATAAGAAGATACGTCTGATGTCTCTACATACACGTTCTGTTGTAGTAGTAGTAGCAGTAGTAGTAGTAGTAGTAGTAGTAGTAGTAGTAGTAGTAGTAGTAGTAGTAGTAGTAGTAATTTTTAAAGACAGCCAAGATAATCTTTATGAAACTTGTTTTACAGATTATGTAAAACATGATTCACTGATAAAACATGATTCACGAAATAGGTGAATAAAACTCTCCCCCAGAAAATATAAATTAATCAAAATATATTTTGATGATAGGAAAATTTATTTATTGTCAACTTGGATCAAAATATTCACATGCAAAACGGCCATTTCACTTTTAAAATAACTGTGAGCGAATGGTCTGCAGTTGTGAAAGGATCCTCTACATTCTTCAGGTGGATTTCGGTGCTCTGAGGCGGAGGAAAATGCTGGTTGCGTGATGTTGAAGGGCAAAACGAAAGCTTCCATCGGAAAGTAAATAGGATTATAAAGTTTAAACACATCGCCATGTCTTAAGGGTAGAACTTTGGGTATTTTCCTTAAATTATTCACTTTAATATTTTATCTCTCACTCCATTTACGTTCAGTAACAATACATATTTGATTTCGAAGAACATAACTTTCAACTGAATTCTAGGTTCAATGATATAAAGTTTTCTTTATAATTCCTGCGGCAACACATAAGAAAAATAGTAATTAATTTCCAAATTATCTACAGAATACCAACGGAACAAATTCTATAAAATCTTGCAAAATTATTATATATATTTCTTTATTTTCGAAAATATTGAATTCTCGGTCATGGTTGAGCGAGCATACACCATTTTAGATGTAGGCATCAATAAGCGGTTAACTCTGTATATCAGAAAGTTTACCACCAAATAGAGAGTATATCGGGTTTAGTCTCTGTTATATCATTAATTTCATACAATTTGCTCTCCAATCGTTGCTGAAATCTTTATTCTTTATTTACATATATGATCAGTTATGCTATATATAACATTACTTGTTTATTCATTAGTTTAAAGCTTTGATAAGGAGTAATGAAAAATCAGCGTCAAAAGGAAATAATAATATGAAAAACTAGGAATTGCCAACGAACGTATGGAATAAAACTGGCTTAGACGTTTGAAACAAAGTGATGCCATCTTTTAATTCAAATCAAAATCAGGAAAACCTTCTGCAGTTGAAATGGTCAAACAACAGCCAATTACAAACATTCCTAAGTCGATGGCAATACTTGGTCCTTCACAAGACAATATCAATGGACACTTTTATAAGCTCAGCCTCGTGAATAGACGCTCTGGACAAGCTCCTCCTAAACAGACCAATGATCAGATTTAACTACGTGTGAAAATTTGCGAATAACAGGTGGTCAATATTAGAAACGTTTATTTTTATCGTCAGATTGGAAACGGAGATTAACAATATGTCCATTTTCGAAATCCTATTAAGGGTTGTCGGTGGCTTTTTCCGACAAGGTTTCAGAAGAAGTTGTCAAAAAAGGGCATTTTGAATAGAAGTTTATTTTGTGTGTTTGATGGAATTTCCAGATGTCGCACTTTAAGCTAGTCCTCAAAGTTCATGCTGGAGACGCTATCTTTTATTCTCAGCATCTGAAGCGAAAATATTATGCTTTGAATGCCCTGCTATCCGGAATTGGCAAATAAAAGTAGCACACTCCTGCAAGTTGATATATTGCCCCAGCACTCAATGCCAATATGACAACGTAAAAACTTGAAGAACTTGAGGGGCTGAAAGTGCTACCTCATTTTGCCTACTGTTCAGAATTTGCTTTAGGGGTATCACGAAATGCTTGGTTGAAGTTCCAATATTCTGAGTTCTTTTAGAGGACTTAGAAAAAACTGAAGTACCACGAATCTGAGACGGGTATATGCTGAATAAAACCATAATTAACTGATCCCCTCGTATTCTTTTACACAAAGCCATGTACTTTTCAGCAACCCTTGTAAATTTAACCTTTTCGGTTTGTACGAGGCCAAATCCTTTGTATTAAAGCAGGGAAATTTCATTTATGGCAGGGGGAATTCAATTTTTATTATTAGCAGCGTGCCATATAGAGAAATATAATCTATTCATTTCCGAGATGCAAAAGTTAAATTTACCGATATAAGATCATTATTAAGAACCTATTCCAGACGGTGAACGTATCTATCTGAAAATCTTCACTTCATTAGATCACTATGTCATCAAAACAAACGCTTACACATGCAAACTAGATAACTAGTTTTTCAGATATTCTTGTCATAATCCAGGTGCTTCTCAGCATAGCTTCCACAAACATATCATTGATCCAGAAATCTCTTCGGATATGTAAGACAAAGACGTTGATGTTGCTAAAAAATCATTGTTCATAATCTCGGAAAGCAGCAAATAGGAAGAATTTTCAGGAGAGAGAAAAAAACCCAAACCAAACGTCGATATCTTGCAGGAATTAACTTGGCTGACAATGGCTACTATATATAACTAATCAAATTCATATAGTTGCCATGTATCATATTCGATATGATAGAAGCAGAAACGACTTGAATAAAAATATTAGAAATACACTAAAATTCACACTCTGAGAGATAAAAATAGATAGATAGATAGATAGATAGATAGATAGATACATACATACATACATACATACATACATACATACATACACAGATACATAGAATATAGATAGTGGGATACATTACATAAAGTGATAGACAGAGTGACAGGTAGGAATATACAGTTAGTAACGTATGTATAGAGAAGTGAAATCCTTTCAGAGGAAGTATATATAGATTCGACCAATGGGAAATGGTTTTTAATTGATGTGAACCATTAAGTAATCCGATATTGCTACCATCTATAGTAAACACTGACACATAAAAACACATGCACACACAAACACATTATATACACTTGAAATGTATCTGGAACAATATTATATAATGAAACAATATGTCATGATTTGAAGGAGATATCATATCTTCCTTATTTGGCTGCAATAAGCAGCTGTCATTTCTAGCACGTTCACTAAGCTGTTGCAATGATGACATTAGTCACGTATGGATAATTATCAGAATCCATGTCTCCTGCAACGAAAGTCAAAGTAGAATAAGTTGGGAAACTAATTTGAGAAAAAAAATGTAACTCATTCATCTCTCCAGTTTTTGTGTCCACTCAAGCATCTATTATGTTTGTGTCCAAGAAACGAACGAAAGGAAATATACTCATGTTTATATTTTATTAATTCTGACATGTACTACATTTCTTTATGTTTTCCTGAAGCAGTTTTTTTTAACAATGAACGACAACAAAAACGTCATAACAAAAGGAAAATGAATGTATAAATAAAGAGGACGAATTTTTTGAATAACTTTGTATTGGAAATAATTAATTTGATTACGTATTTTATATCTTCAAGAATGAAGTTTATAAATATATCTCTGGATATCCCCACTAGATACAGAAAAAATTGCTAAAAGCGTTATAGGATGAGAGATGAAATATTTGCAAATCTAGTGATTATTCATATTCTGAGTTGCAAAATTTATATTCGATAAACTAATCAGATATTTTGGTGAATGCTGTCGACTCCATAATCATCGGTATTCTCTTCACAAGTTGTAAAACTTTTGCGAATTACTCGAGGGAATCCGAACTATATTTTATTATGAAACTATAAAACTTTTTTTTTTCTTACGGAGTTTTCCAAACGCAATTAACTATTCATTCTGCCTATGAGTACTTATATTTGAAAAATGTATATTTTAATACAAAAGAAAATTTAGAAATATTCATTGAAGCAAATTTGAAGAAATAAACCGAATTTACTCTTCATGTGTCATATATAATTTCAAATGAAAAGGAAAACGGGCTCTAAAAATCCATTTCCCTTAACTAATATAACCGAGATTATTTTAGTTGAATCTGGACGTGATATAGCGCAAAGTCTACTAAGAAAGGCTGTTTGGTCAATTTCAAGAGGGATGATTTGGCAGCAATTGCATCTGTTAAAGAGTTCCGTGCGAAGAATAATGAACCATATGAAAATAGTTTATAATCACTAGATTTGCAAAATGGCGCGACGAAAATGTGCAAGTGAATGTCTGTTATCAAGTGATAGTATTCTATAAAGAAAAGTAACAGAAGTATTTTTATTTTATTGGAAAAGCATCTCGTTATATTACTATAAAGCATAACCAGGAGAGTGTCGATGCTGTGACAATCTTGGGAGAAGAACTTGTCAAAATTAGTGCAACATTCGCAGTTTAGAAGTCAGTGAAGAGAAGAAACCTCTACGCGGTTGTTCGACATCCTAAGCACATTATACAATCATGTCTATATCACGCTTAAACTACTTCAAAGCAATGAACATAGCGGATCCAAGCCTCCTACATACATTGAGACTTGAATTGAAGGCAGCACCATATGATTATAGTTGTAATACTTTTCATTAAATCTCTTAATACCTCAGGAGTGACCAGGCGCTAAACAATAAAGACCGCAATTTTTCCAGACATTTTCATATTTATTAGTAACAGTGTTTACTAAAGAGAACTTTTAAAATGCGGAATGTCATTGGGCAGGATTAGCTATTTTAGTATAAAATCTGCAGCTTGACATTTCCTATAATCACATAAAAAGTAATATTAATGGAAACAAACTTTTTTGAAAACAATGTCAACTATCCGAGTAGCAACTAATGTCAACTATCAAACAAAGCGATCACCTTAGAACAATTTGTTTATTAGATTAGACTAGTTAATTAGTTAGTTATTGAACTAGTTGATTTATAGTGATAAAAACATGAATTGATATATAATCAGTGTGTGTTTCATGTTTATTGGGAAAGACCTCCTCCCAAATATATGTTGTAACTCGGGGTTTCATTTTCACAAAGTTGTAAAACAATAAATTACTGCAATAATTTTATCCAATTTTGTATAAAAAATAATTTTGTGATTTAAATTACGTAACATAGATCGACTGAATACTTTGCGTCAATGAAGATTCGGAAATGAATAAAATGTTAAAGCTGTATGCATTACAGGCTTAAGGGTGATACCTATTTTCTTGCGAAACTGTTTTCAAAAATGTATAAAAGAGGTATGCTTCAAGGATTATACATTTAATCTACTAAAAATATAACGCTGAATGGAAATGTTAGTGAGTTATATTGAAACTTTTTATAAGTTCTCTTAAATTATATTCCAGTTGTATATATATAATTTAAAGAATAACAGAATAATGTTACAATCAAACATATAAGATTGTTGCTTTTATTAATTCCATTACGAGAACTAAGTACGTAAATAGAGGCTCATAAATTTTGTGAAAAATGTAACAATTGTTTCGAATGAACAAAACAAACGCTATTTTACTTATATGCTTTTAAGTAAATAAAATTTTATCTGTATAAAAGTAAATGTCACTAAAAGCAGGATTCTGTGAGTAAAACTTTGTGTTATCAAAAAAAAATGTTTATTGCGTCTGGTGATACAAATATTAAAGTGAAATTCTGAGAAATTATCCGCAAAGTTACTTTAAGAAAACTACCATTCATCGTTGGCTTGTGTGTCTAGAGTAAATCTTAGTAAACTTGCGACATATGAAAGGCAAATAAATAAAGACTGTTAGTTTCATAATGCTGGTAAAAATGCAGGGAAAATTATTAAAAGGGGGAAAAAAAGCGAGAAAAGGTGGAACATTTTGTGTCACTGAAAAATGAATGTATAAACTACAGGAAAAATGGAACTTGGTTTCAGGGCAAATAGATATAAAATATATTCAAGTGTGTTAAGATATATATAAAAAAACAGGTTTTTAGAGGGCATATATAGCAATGACATATGTGGAGGTGAAAATAGGATGTAGCATTCATCTACATATATATGTATGTATAAATGTATATATGCATGCACATATATATGCATATGGGTATATATGTTGATTTCTTCACGGCAATCATACAGGTTCTCTTCGCTACTGGTTCATATATCAGCAAAATTACTTCTAATTCTTTCGAAGTTGACGAATACAGACCGTGTCCAGTACTTTCAAAAATTCCAAAGCACCTTACGATTCCATCATGGTGCTAAGGCCCTAGTTATTTATACATTCAGGGACAAAAATAAAAATAAATGTGACATCGCTATAAAATATGATGTAGAGATTGAAAGAACGATGTGTAAACAGCACACACATAACATGGACCATCATTGCTAAAGCCAGAAAATATAGAGTACGGAATATCAAATGTGAGCTTAGTATCACAGAAAAAACTAAATGTCATACAGATGTCCATTTTAAATATTAGGGATGAAACCTTCTTTCCCTGCATACACAAGCAATATTTAACACTCCGTCACTTCAAATAGGAACAACCACCCTCACTACCAAACCAACGGTGATAGGTTCTCTCCCTGAATGTGAACATTGAATATATACAACACACGAACTCCACCCATAGAAGAAAAAATCCCCCCTGATAAACTCAGCATACGAATATACGAACTTCAAATGTACCCAGAAATTGATTTACTATAATACAAACAAATTCGCCATCCAACATGTTTTCCCCCAAAACAAACACAAGTGAAATAATCATTCAAAAGGCGTCATCAATGAGTAGGGGCCCCTAGGTCGATTATTACTATTTTCTGACTTCTTGTGAACTTCCAAGACATTGTACGAGACGCGTTGTGCTTTCATCCAAAACGCAGACGAAAAGAGGAATTAGCTAACAACTCTACAAACACACCCACAGACAGAATTTCCCACAATTGTAATATATATATAGCGTTTTTCCGATGGCCGGATAACTGAAGAGATGGCAGCGTGGATTTCCACCTCGGCATCCGAAACTCGGAGTTTTATCATGGCTACCGAATAATTGTCACATATTACATCTACAGATATATATATTATATATATATATATATATATATATATAATATATATATATATATATATATATATACTGTCACTCCGTCGCCTACGACGACGAGGTTTCCAGCTGATCCGATCAACGGAACTCCTTGCTTGTTAGATTAACGTGCAAGTGGCTGAGCACTCCGTAGACACTCGTATCCCTTCACATACTTCTCAGGGAGACACACGGTGACAGATAGTGCGACAAGTCTGGCCCCTTGAGATACAGGTACTACTTATTTTTGCCAGCTGAATGGCCTGGAACAACGGGAAATATAATGTGTTGCTCAAGGATACACTGCACTGTCGGGAATCGAACTCACGACCCTACGATCGTGAGCCGAATACCCTAATCATTAAGTCAGGCATCTTTACAGCCACGCACCTTTCACACTGCATGCGCCTTCATATATATAACATTGAAGAAATTGGAATCAACAAGAAGGAGTACGGTTGGACATTTATTTTTTAATCACGACAAATGTCTCCACGTGTTTCTCCAAAAGTACAGGTATTTGATTAGGCAACTGTTTATTTGCATAATAAAATCCAGTTACGTTTCCTCAAGTGATTTCAAGTTTTGTCTCCGTTAGTTCAAAATCTTCGACTTTAAGGTCATCCTATCCGTCCGTCTTGATTTGAATTTTGTAGCAGTTGGTAGATTCATGTTTGGAGGGAGAGTGTGTTTGTTTGACTGCTATGTGTGGTATAGGATGGCTGTTCTGGTAACGGCTGATCACTGACCTGTTCTTCATGGTTGGCTGCACATTATATATGCCTGTATACACAAAGAGATACGCTCATACATATACACATCTATTCAGATACGTACGTGCATGCATACACGCTCACATGTACATACATACACACGCATATATACAAACATATATTTCAGCATGCATATATACATATATATATATATATATACATACGTATACATATGTATACACACACGCACACACACACAAACATAGACACACACATACACACACACTCACACACACACACACATACACACACACACACACACACATATATATATATATATATATAATCCGTGTTTATTGTGTCGTCTTCTAAGAGTTATACGTTCTTGTCCATGTTGTATTTTTCTACATACCTTAACATATATTCCAGGCGCCCCGTACCCCCCTTATCATTAATGTGAGCACATATCCTTAATAATTGGTACGACTCTCTGTTTGTCTCTCTCTCTCTCTCATTTTTACTTGATCTGTCCCCCTCTCTCTCTTTTCTCTCTACTCATCCTCTTTTTCCCTTCTCTTTCCTCTGATTCTTTGGTCTAGTCTTCCACTACCCTCCTATTTCTTTGTCTCGCTCTGCACTCACAGGTCATTCTTCGACACCCATCCCTTCTCCTCTCTGATTCCTTCTTTCTCTCTCTTCTCTCTCTTTGTTGCGTTTGTCCCTCCTCTCTCTCTCTCTTCCTTTGCTTCTCTTCTTTTCTTTTCCCTCTTCTCTGTCACGTGACTGTTGGCCGAAATCTGCCTTTCAGCTCCTGACCCTCGTCGTGTTAACATCGTTGTTTTTCGTCCGCCGCTATAAAGGCTTCTTCCAATGCGCCAGAGAAAACATTTGTTTGCTTGTTATCAGTCGTAAGACACTTGTTGTTTTCACCGTTAATGCTTCTGTATTTCATGTTTCTGTATTCCATTATTGTTTTTTGTTTTTTTATATCTGTCCCTTTTGCTGTCCTGGTGTTCGTATGCATTCGATCCTTCTTCCAGGAAATCTACGCTTCCAGCTTAGTTTTTCTAATGCTCGTTGCTTAGTTTTTCTTGGAGGGCTGGCCGTGATCTAGTAATCTCAAGATTAATCAGCCGAAATTACTACGATGATCCGGTTCTTGACTGAAGACTGAGGGTTTCGAGTGTCCTGTCCGTGTTTATTGTGTCGTCTTCTAAGAGTTATACGTTCTTGTCCATGTTGTATTTTTCTACATACCTTAATATATATATATATATACTGATCAACATATACACTTGTTCACTTAGATATATTCACCTTCACACAGGAATATATATATACCTACATAAATACACGACGTAAATAAGTGAGCAAACTGGCGAGAAGAAAAAGACAGAGAAAAAGAGAGAAAAAGAGAAAGAATGTCACAGATCATTAATATTTTCATAGTAAATTTCAAATTCTTCATGGCGTTTCCAGTACAGAGATATCTTTGTCTTTCAGTTTTCTCCCAGTAGATTCCATTCCTTCAACCTTGATGAAAGAAGTTCAGCTCCTGACTTAGTAAGACCCAGATCCCTGATTAAATCATCTAACTCACTCTGATTTGGAATGTGAGGCTCCGAGGTAGTTCTTGGTACGAAAGCTTCTTCCATTTCTTGGCTGCTTGTTGACTCTTCAGATGAAATATTTTCTGGTGGTAGTGATACTCGCAAACTGTCATCTTGTGGGACAGGTGCTCTAGATGATGGTATGTCTGGATACTGAAGAGCTTGTCTTCCTTTCCCTTTTCTGTACTTTGTCACATCGATCATACAGAGGTAACTCATCGTGATGGTTCTTTGTCTCTCTCCCAACCCTTGGAATGGCAAAAGGCATTGACCTTCCTGTACCTCTTAACCATCCTTCTAGAGCAGATCAACAGTTTCCGCATTTCACATGTGGGGCCCATGGTTTGTCCTAGTCACCCATAGGCATTCTGAAATAGTCTCTACGCTATCCACAATTTGGCACATTTTATGATTTTATGTAATACCTGCTTTTTTCCAATATAATAACCATACACATAGCAAAATGTATCTGGAGAATTTTTACATACTCTAGTAGCCATCCTGAAAGTAGCAGAACTTAGTAATTGGTCTGAAAGAGAAAATTAAACATATATTTAGTAGCGAAACTTTATAACAATACCGAATACATAATAATATCGAAAGTCGACATATTTTCTTAACTGTTGATGATACACAAAAAATAATTTCACTTTTGGAATCAGTAGAAAAAATAGATTGATAAATAATAAAAAAAATGCAATAAACAAATGTTTCTTTTAATTGTTACGTTGTGTAATAGCTTACTGAATAATTAACTGAATTTCTCTCCCACCAAAATTACAATCTTTGAAGCAATGAATCGTCAAGCTGTGATGCACACATTAGTATATTTGTTGTAAGACCGTCTGGTATAACTTTTTCTGGTTTGCATGCTTCCAGAAATGATAAATGGCTTTTGATTTTAGCACGAAAACGATTAAGTTTTTTAACTGATACAATTGTCGATTGCTCGTTTTCTGATTCGTATTTGGATTGTAGAAAATCCGTTGGGCCTCGATTGCGGTCTAGCGAAACTAACAGGCCTGACAAGCCAACTGTAGAAGGAATATAAAGCAAAAGCTATAATTTACATTACGATTTTCCTTAGACACCCGTAGTGTTTTGATAACTTCCAGAATTTCTAAATGTTCTAATACTTATTCGGTGTAATATCAAACCAATCATCTCAATCTACTTGATTTTGGTATTTTAAAAGGGTTGAGGTAACTCTCCACAATGGCAATCAGACAAGACGAAGAGCGAGATGCGATTCCAATGGATATTTTATTGGTTAAACGATATTTCCTTTTACCCACTGTCTTTTCCTTTTCGCCATTTATCAAATTGGAACTTAAAGACTGGTGACGTCATTTCATCAAAGTGTGGATGGTGGTTGTTCTCGTTCATATTTGAATTGACATAATTTTCAGTTTTTATCACTTTATATTTTGAACTCGACAAAACCAGACTTGCTGCCGAAACATCGCTCATCCAATAAAATATCTAGTGCAATCGCATCGCGCTCTTCGTCTTGTCTGTTTACCGTTGTCAAGAGTTACGTGAATCATTTTAAAGTATTATTATTATCATTGTTTTTATTATTATCATTATTATTATTGTTATTATTATTATTATTATTATTCTATGTTTGACTTTTGCTTTATATTTGTACAAGTTGGCTCCAAGTCTCACCCAGAGACCTCAAGAGACAACAGGGTTGGAAGTTCATGTTGTTGTTATGCCTAGTGTGCCATATATTTGGGGGGTGGGGATGTTGTACTAATGAATGTCTAGAAAAAAAGTTTTTTTTTTTTTTTTTTTAAACCGAAAATTATGGTTGTTTTAAACCTTGAGGTTACATAGAGAGTATTTTGCGTAGGATATGAGCAGTTCCCATGAGCACTATCTTTTGAACTTCTGCCATTTTGGGGTTTCCTGGTATCTGAGTTAGGTAGCTATCAGCCCCTTTTGCTATCATTCCCAAGGCACCTATGACAACAGGTATTGTTTTAGTCTTCAGCTTCCACATTTTGCTGATTTCTATTTCAAGATCTTTATATTTGCTCAGTTTTTGGTAGGTCCTGACAGATACGTTTATATCGATTGGGACAGTCATATCAATGAGGAGGCATGTTCTTTGTTTGAAGTCTTTCAATATGATGTCTGGCCTATTTGCATCTATCTTCCTGTCAGTTTGAATGGTGAAGTTCCAGAGGAGTGAGATGTGGTCATTTTCAAGCACTGGGGGTGGTTTGTGTTCCCACCAGTTTTTTTCATGGGGCAAATCCAGGTTTTTACAGATTACCCAGTGAATATATTGTGCAGCTCTATCGTGCCTGTTGAGATACTCTGTAGGCGCTAGAAGACTTCACTTGGAGACCACATGGTCAATGGTTTCATTTTGTTGCTTGCATACACGACACGTTGGACTGCTTCTGATCTTTAATATGTTGGCCTGGTAGTTTCTTGTTGGTAGGCATTGATCTTGAGCTGCTATGATAAACCCCTCTGTTTCAGATTTTAAGCCAGAGGCCATTAGCCATTGATGGGTCAGGGCTTTGTCGATATCTGCATTATTCGCTCTCTTTGGGTATTTGCCATAGAGAGGTTTTTCTTGCCATTTATTATTCAGAATATCTAAGGCCGCAGTTTTGGCACGGGTTTTCATGCGCCTAGCTTTTTCTGTGCTTGTTTCTTGTATGTCTATCTCTAATTCCGAAATTGGTTGTATTCGGAATTCACTTAGATATTCCTTTGCCTGTTTTGTGACTGAGTATGATGCTTTCTTGTTTTCATGTTTTGAGACAAGTTTTAACCAGAGTTTTTCAGGTAGGTGTCTAGGCCAATTGTAGCAATCTTCATTGTTATTGCCAGTTGCAAAAGACCACGGCCTCCCTCTTTTCTTGGCAGATAGAGTCCGTTCTGTATCTGCCTTAGGGTGGTGCATTCTATGCATTGTCAACAGTTTCCTTATTTTTCTGTCGAGCTGACATATTTCAGTAATTGACCAGTTAACAATATTGAAACTGTAAGTCACGACTGGTATAGCTAATGCATTGATTGCTTCGATCCTGTTTCTTGCATTCAGCTCTGTCTTGAGTATTGCGCTCACTCTTCGATAGCATTCTCTCCTGATCCTTTCCTTTATCTCTGAATGCCTTATTCCGTTCCCTTCAATTACCCCTAGGTACATGTAGCTCTCCGCTGGGTCTAGTTCTTTTATGACATTCTGTTGGTCAAGGTTAACGTTAGATGTTTCTGTCATTTTTCCTTTGATAAAGGTAGCCTTTGCACATTTATCGAGGCCGAATTGCATTCTGATGTCGTCACTGATTTGTTTGACTATCGCTAGTAAGCCCTTGAGTTGTTGATCATTTTTTGCAAAAAGCTTTAAATCATCCATGTAAACAAGATGATTTATATTTTTATCAAACATTTTATACCCGTACTGCGCGTCATTGAGCAGCTTTGAGAGAGGTATTAAGGATAAACAAAAGAGGAGTGGTGACAGTGAGTCACCTTGGAAAATGCCACACGAAATTTTTACATCACCAGCATTTAGGGATTCACTGTCACTGTTCAGAGTTAGTGTGGTTCTCCATGATCTCATACTTACAGTCAAGAAGTTTCGCAGAGTTGGTGCTATCTTATACATTTCAAGGCATTTCCTAATCCAGCTATGTGGTAGGCTATCAAAAGCCTTTTTATAGTCTATCCAGGCTATTGATAAGTTTTTGTGTCGTTTGTGACAATCTTCTAAGATCATCTTATTGATGAGTAGTTGGTCTTTACAGCCGTAGGATCCACGTTTACATCCTTTCTGTTCATTAGGGAATATGCTGCTGCCTGTTAAAAAACTATAGGTATATTCCGTCAGGACAGATGTTAGTGTTTTGTACATAGTTGTTAAGCAGGTTATGGGTCTATAGTTTTTTGGTGCATTTGTTTCTTCACTTTTTGGAAGCAGGAATGTTAACCCATTAACTAGCCAAGGAGGCATCCTACTAGGGTGTTGCAAAACATCATTGTACAGTTCTGTTAGCAGTTCATGGCTCTCTGGGAAGGCATTCAGCCAGAAGTTAGGAATTTTATCCTTTCCTGGAGACTTCCATTTGCTTGACCCCCTGAGAGCAGATCTTATATCTTCTACCTTGACACCCTCCCACTTTTGCTCTTCTAAGGGGTCCAGTTCTGTAGATATTCTGTCAATCCAGGGGGCCTTTTCGTTGTGTGTTTTTTCTTCTGCCCAGATTTTATTCCAAAATCTCTGCACTTCTTCTTTTGATGGTACAGACCCTGCAGTAAACGCTGTTTTTCCTATCTTCCTGTAAAAATTCTTGGTGTTATTTTTGAACATGTTGTTGTCCTTGAAAAATCTAACACGCTTTTCATACCTCGCTATGCGGGCAGCTTTGGCAGATACCTTTTGTTTGATGGTTTCTATGGTGGCATCAATATCAAGTATAGTTTTCATATTGTATTTTTTCAGTAATTTTTGGGTTTTTGTAGGTTTGGTAGTCTTGTGAGCCCTAAGGTTTTTCAAATATTCAATGTCAGATCTAAATACTTTAATTTGTTGTTGCAGACGCTCTTGCCAAGAAGGCTTTTTGTGGGACTGTTGCCGTTTTCTAATCTTTACACCACATAGGATCGTTGAGATTTTCGCGGATGCGTAGTATAGGTGGTTGAGGTTTGTGATATCAACATCATTAACTGAAATTATATCCTTAAGTGCAAGCCGGATTTTACCAATTATTTTCATGTTTTGGTTAGAGTTGCGGATTTTAGGAAGTGTATCACGCTCATCCATGCTGGTTTCTTTAATTTTCAGCCATTCAATCATGATTTGATTTTTTAGCTCATGTAGTTCTGTTGGGTCAATATTTGTGTGACTTTCTTTATCTATTTGATGCTCATCTGTCTTAGTGTTTATGATTGGTTCAGGGCGTATTTCACTTTGCCTATCACTTATACTAACTCTTTCAATCCTTACTTCGTTTTTATCCGCCCTGGGCTGGTCTATAATCATTTCCTCTGTATTATCTTCTCTAGCTGCAGCTTCGTTCATTTTATCCGATATTGCTTGTCTAACCTGATCAATCTCTACTTCAGTCAGTAATTTCTTTTTTATAATGTTTCTTCTAACATTGGCAAGCTTGTTACTGTCTATGTAGGGTCTTACTTCAGGGTGTTTCTGTCTCCAGTTTAAGTATGCTTGTACAGTGCTAGACTTATCTGTGGGGAAATATATGGCATGGTAGAAGGCCTCAAGAACTTCTTTATTATCTTCCCTAGACCATTTTTCCTTCTTTTTCTTTTGATTATTTGGTGATGAGCATGGATGGCCATCTGTTGGAATATTCCGGTTGTGGGGTTCGTCCAGCTCCTGTGTGTTGGGAAGATTTGATCCAGTAACTGATTTTTCAATCAGGATTTGGTTCAATTTTCGGGTACGTGGTCTTTTGTAATCCGCGCAATGACCAATGCGGTTTATTGTTTGATTTGTTGACCTTGAAGCATGACGAGCATCCATTCTTATATTAGGAGATGGATCTGTCAGTTTAGGGTTCACTACATGTAAGCATTGCTCATAGCGCCGCTTCTTAAGACTAGCAGATCTATATTCGTCTGTATTTTTTTTGTTGATAGTTTTATCTCCGGACATTTTTTTTTTTTTTTCTCCTTTCCTCCTCTTCCTTTCTTCAAGGCTTACTGTGTCCGTATTAGTTCGAAATAATGAGAATAAAATACGGAGAAGGAAACGAAAAGAAAGGGAAAAAGACGGGATCTGTCAGTTATTATTGTTATTACTATCATCTTCACCATCATCACCATCATCAGCAACATCACCATCACCATCATCATCTTCAATGTGTAGCCACAGCCACCATCAACACTCCATTGTGTTGGAGAATGGGTGGTTAAAGAATTCATGTTCTTTGGGTCTATAAATAGCCACGGTAGATGGTGGAGACAAAGGACGTTAATGGTCAGTAAAAGGTCAAACCTGTTTACGTTTATTTATTTATTTTTTTTTTTCCTTTCTCTCTTCTTCTTCACCACATGCATATGTATATGTATATATATGTATATTCACTCACACATATTATCTGATGTTTTCGTCGAAGATTTTTTTTTTTTTTTTCCTCTTTTTTTTTTTTTTTTAAATAACTTTCTGAGTTCAATGTTATGTATATATTTTTAAATTTCTGATTTCAGTTGTATGTATATAGTAGTAGGTGCTTAATTCCATAACTTTTTATCGTGCATTTAATTGTGTTGTTACAATAAAAGGTAATTTAAAAGGCAATTTTACACATTCTTATAGTCATGAGAGACGACTAAATGTAAATGTTCACACAGAATTGGAGATATGTATGTTTCTAATTTTTCTTGTTAGGTGTACGTTTGTATGAGCTGTAGATATGTAAGTTTTTTTTTTTTACTTATTTTGAGGGTAATTCAAATTACTTACAGAAAACAGTAGATCTTCCAGTTTTCTACAGTTGACCTGCTGGGTTCGCTGTTGCCAGTTCAGAGCATCGTAAAAATACGTCCATCCTCTGTCACGTCCAGCCGCCTTATTCTTCTTCTTCTTCTTCTTCTTCTTCTTATTATTATTATTATTATTATTATTATTATTATTATTATTATTATTATTATTATTATTATTATCATCATCGTCATCTTCATCACCATCATTATTATCATTTTGAAGGCGCATGGCTCAGTGGTTAGAGCGTCAAACTTACGATCGTGAGGTTGTCAGTTCGAATCCCGGACTGGGCTGCGTGTTGTGTTTTTCAGCAAGATATTTTATTTCATGTTGCTCCAGTTCACCCAGCTGTAGAAATTAGTTGCGACGTCACAGGTACCAAGCTCTATCGGCCTTTGCCTTTCCCTTGGATAATACTGGTGGCTCGGGAGGTTGGTATGCATGGGCGACTACTGGCCTTCCGTAAACAACCTTGCACGGACTTGTGCTTGAGAGGGTAACTTTCTAGGTGAAATCTCATGGTCAGTCATGACCGAAGGGGGTTTCAATTATCATTACTATTATTATTATTATTATTATTATTATTATTATTATTATTATTATTATTATTATTATCATCTGCTTTTAATTGTGTTCTAATTTTTGCCGAGTGACTTCCTGACATACAAGGCAGAGAAACGCAGTGCATACATTGGTAGGCCATTAAAGTAAACACACCAAATTGTCCATTTACAAAGTCATGTAATGGTAAAGAAAAAAGGGGAAAAAAGGCAGAGAAAAAATAAATAGGTGAAAAAAAACTACAGGACAAAAGGTGAAAGAATATTCACAGCGACAATGCTCTTCTCAATGCATGTGGCTGTTGTTGGTGTTGTTATTATTATTATTATTATTACTATTATTATTATTATTATTATTATTATATTATTATTATTATTATATTATTATTATTATTATTATTATTTGTATTGTTATGCACATACGCAAATGAGTAGGTTGTAGACGAGTGGTTTTTGAAAGCTATTGAAGTAATGTATTGAGATGCTGTTAGGAAGGTGAGAGTTAATTACCAGTTCAGCGAAGAATTTGGCGTACAGGTAACTGTTCATCGAGGCTCAGTTCTCAATCACCTTCTGTTCATCATTGTCCTCCTGGCCATAACTGGAATTCAATAACGGTAGCCCCTGG
Organism: Octopus sinensis; assembly: GCF_006345805.1. Classification (NCBI taxonomy): domain Eukaryota; kingdom Metazoa; phylum Mollusca; class Cephalopoda; order Octopoda; family Octopodidae; genus Octopus; species Octopus sinensis. The sequence continues at coordinate 47,124,115 of NC_043012.1, forward strand.
GAACTACTATATGCTGATGATCTTGCCTTTATAGCCGATTCTATATCAGAGATTGAAAAGAACTTCCAGGTGTGGAAGCAAAGCCTGGAAACTGAGCGTCTTATGGTTAGCTTAACAAGAAAACAGACAGAACGCTAGGCCATCACATTTTCAGGTAAGTGCTCGATTTGTAGGAAAGATGTATACAAGAATTCCATACGGTGTACCTAGTGTAAGCCATGGGCCACATTTGAAGTGCAGAGAAATGATAAGTTTAAGAGATAAGTTAGTGTCCGTGTGTAGAAGATGCACAGGGACCATAAATACTACAGTTACTTGGGAAATTGATTTTCTCAAATATTTTGGATGCTCAATAGAGGTAGGGAATAATTTCTGCTACGTAAGGGACGGACTAAATTAATAGAGTGTATACGGAGACTTTAATAGCTAGATTAAGAAGAGGATGGAGAAAATTCAGTGAGCTTTTACTTCTGTTGGCAACCAAAAGTTTCCCCCTTCGTGCGAAACGAATATTGTATGAGGCATAAATGCGAACAACAATCCTATGTGTAAGAGGGACGTGGGCCCTGAATGCAGAGGAATGCAGTGAAAGCTAGAAACGAACAAGATTAGTATGCCGGTGCACTGAGAGAGTGTGCTGGTGCATTGAGAAAGAAGTTAGACACAAGAGGGTTTAGATGAAATGTACAAATGAAAAAACTGCCCTGGTTTTTTGTCATGTGATGCTGATGGATGCTAGCAATCCCATAAAGAAATGCTGATCTCTCAAAAAATGGCTGGAACACGTAGAAGAGGGAGGCTCAGAAAGATGGGGGACGAGGTTCTGAAGGATAACTTTTCAGAGATTTGAGAAACAACCGAGATATCTGGCACTTTATAGCAGAGAGTTTTAAAGCTAGACACTCTGTTGAAGAGGATCGGCCTGCAAGTGTTGTATACTGGTACCACGTAGAATACAATCGTGCTGCTGTAAGGAAGTGGCGCTTTGTGCCACGTTAAAAGCAACCTGTACACACTGTGAAGTGGTTGGCGTTAGGAAGGAGGGCCAGTCGTAGAAACAAAGCCAAATCAGACTGGAACCTGGTCAAACTTTCCAACCCATGCCAGCGTGAAAAACAGACTTTAAAGGATGATGACGATGATTATGAAGATGATGATGATACATAAGTATATATATATATATATATATATATATATATATATATGTGTGTGTGTGTGTGTGTGTATGCATATATACTTTTATATCCAAATGCATGGTTTTAAATAGGCGTATGACAGATAAAGAAAAAGAAAATGAAAGAGAGCGCGTGTTTCTGTGTACGTTGACCCCTTATTTTTAACAGGGGAAAATATATCTGCTATCATGGA
>NC_043012.1:47130482-47160482 GCF_006345805.1 Octopus sinensis
GACAATGACTTGGAGGGAGGAAAAAGCTCTTGAATATTATGATAAACAACGGAGCCTGGATTTTAAAATTGAATTTTAAAAAGGTAAGTCTGGAAGGTGAAAAAGTAAGTTTGTTAACTCGTTTCAAATACAAGCATCCACTAGGCTGCGTTACAAATTCACTACAAGCAATATTACAAAATTATTAGCCGAATTAAATTGATGCCTCTGCTCATCATGATGAGCTCACTTCTGCGTCTTTAGATGTACCATTTACTCTCATTATTTATTTACTATGACAAAAAAAGAGAACAATAGCGTTCTAAAGTAATTATCATGCTTTTCAACCGGTCTAGAGATACATCTCGTCCACCCTGTTTGTATGGCCTCAATTGAAAACTGCTTTGAGAAATATTGACTATTGTTACTAATCCAACGGCTTTGGATGTGTTTTGGTTCACATATGAAAGTTTGCCTATTTGAATTTTATCTAATTCATAACGGCTTCATTATGATTTGCCATTATAATTTGCCGAGGACTCCAAATTTGCCATCAAGATGAAGGGCAAGTTACTGCAACAGCCTGGGCTTCAGAGGTCCACAGCTCTTCAATATCCTCCCGAAGGACCTGAGAGACGTGCATGGGGTGGATGTAGGTGACTTCCAAATAACGCTGGACCTCTTCCTGTAAGGTGCCCCAGATGAACCAACTTTGCGGCAGGAGGTGCAGCCGAAGGCAGCTGCATCAAACTCTCTCATGCACCAAATATCAATTGCGAAAAAGCATTCATGAAGTATGGTTTATTTTATTTTTAATAAGTTTCAAAATCATTAAAGAATAATCAAGTTCGATATTTAGAGTTCTGTAGTGATAATATTGATGGACATTAATATTTAAATATTAATCACTTTAGAAAAATAATTTTGTTCTTACCTTAATAAACATATAGTGTATGAATACTGTAAATTCATGTACTGATACGATCTACGTCACGTACCAAAGTCTATTCTAAAAAATTCAGACTATATTCTAGAGTATATCGCAGCATTGTATTTCGCTTTACGACAGTTGTACTTCATTCATACAACTGTCGTAAAACGAAATACAATGCTGCGATATACTCTAGAATATAGTCTGAATTTTTTAGAATAGACTTTGGTACGTGACGTAGATCGTATCAGTACATGAATTTACAGTATTCATACAGTATATGTTTATTAAGGTAAGAACAAAATTATTTTTCTAAAGTGATTAATATTTAAATATTAATGTTCCACAATATTATCACTACAGAACTCTAAATATCGAACTTGATTATTCTTTAATGATTTTGAAACTTATTAAAAATAAAATAAACCATTCAGAAAGTTTCAGTGGCGGATCATAATATAGTATCGTTTGGTTGTGTCTCATAACTTAATCGGTTACTGGAAAACAAATGTACACTGTTATAACAGTGGTGGTTGAATAACTGATAATATTTAGGGCACCAACATTCAGTACGTTACGTGACAGAAATTTGGAACATTTGCTACCCGTTTCCTGCTTCAGAAGTCCAAGGACCTTTCATATCTGTATTTACGCACACACACACACACAGTTATACACACACACTCACACACACACACACACACACACACACACCACACACACACACACACACATATATATATATACATATAAACGAATATTAACATACATATTTAATACATATATATAATTATATATATGAATATACGTGTATGAGTGTATATAAATATATATATATATATATATATATATATATATATATATATATATATATATATATATATACATACATATGTATGCATCTATGCATGGATATATATATATATACATACATACATATATATATATATATATATATAAATATATATACATATATATATACACACACACATATATACATATATATTCATACATACATCATGCATAGATCATACGTACATACATAAAAAGGCAGTTCCTTAGCACAGTCGAAGTAATGGGAATTTTCGTCGCCTATCAGCTTCTTTCTACTTAAAACATCTAAGTGTTTGGACTTCAACCTGTTAACTAATGAAGCACTACCAAGGAGTATCAGTTGACACTGTTAACTACTTAAAGCTGCCGCGGCCGTGATTTTGAGAAATAAATTGGAACAAAATCTTCCTCTTCTATAACATCATAGTGTTTTACTTTTTCTGATTTAGTGTTTCGAAGACTACATTGTGGAATATATCAAACCATATTGAAAAATACATTGGTGGCGGATACTGTGTTATTCTTCCTAAATGGTCTATTTTCTCGTTGTAGTTCTCTCATTGGCATCAGTTTTTGCTGGTTGTCTGAACCTTGGACTGATAGTGATTTGTTTGGAAGTGATTACGCCTCACCTGTTCATGTATGAATTTAAGATTTCCGACTCCAAGTCTTATATCAGATTTTCATTTCAGATTGCTGATTATAAAGTAGCACGGTTATACTAGTAATACTACGTGACACAGACACATGCATTTAATCACCCGAATGAAATAACTTCTGAAAAGTTATGGGAAGGGCACAAACGAGTAGGAAATTCTGGACATATAAACAATCGATCAAACTGGATGAAGTTTGTTTAATTGTATAGAAGGGACGTAATGTTAGTGGATAGATGTGATTATATTTGGAGGTTGAAACACAATGCAGAAGATGGAGTCATATAAAAAGAAGTATATGGGAATACTAGAAATGTCCATCCAAATTTTTTTTATTCCTGACTCGAAATGATCTCAGACACCGGTATAAACATTCAATAGTTATTTACTAGGATACTGTTAGAGACAAATGTTATATCCTAATGTTTCTCTTCAACAGCGAAACAATTTTGTAATTTAACATTATATAAATGTTGACATTATTTCGTGGGTCTTTATAGTCATATCCTAGAAATCATTAACATAAATGTATTCTGTACTATTGTAAAATGGACGGAAATGAAAACCATGTCGTTTGTATTGCCTCCTGATAGTAGATACTGCATCTGTATATGGAACAAAATCCCCGCATCGGTGTAATCTCAGGTATATGTTTCTACATATCTATAAAATGCTTTAGCTTAAGTGTCATATCATTAAGGTTAATATTCCTCTAGATAGCCACCTGCGTTGTTATACCGTTACAGGATTGAAATTAAATGTTTTATGGTGGCTTTTGGAACTTTTATGATTTGCTATAAAGTGCGTGAAGGCGAGTGTAATACAATATATTTGTACCCCATTGAATTCCCTGTTAATAGTGGATTGCTGCTTCCAGCTGAGCAAATAAAGTAGTTGAAATATAAATGATATGATATATTGCAGATTTCCTTTATTTTACTCTCACTTGAGTAATGTATGTAAATTCATTTGCAAAGCTTCCAAATATTTGCTAGTGAGAAGCTCCAGAGTTCGTTTTAGGAGACATGAATTATTCTGTACACTAAATATTATTTTATTGGACAGAACCACGACGATAAATTCCAGATAAGTAGAGTATGCAATATCATATTGCATCAATAATTTATTCCTATGTTATATTGGGATTCTATTTCAAGACCATGTTGCTTACATTCAGATGTTTTGATGTTTGCTTCTATGATAGGTTTAAATGGTGACATAAAATACTGTAGATACATTGCACTCTATTTATAACATGCATTATCAATATGTGAAGTATAATAACAAATATCTTTGCGTAATTTCATAACGATCATGACAAAGTATTTTTATAATTTCATACATGAATGACTGTAAAGATTCTCTATATAATTTTACTGATAGCAAACTCATTTGCGTTAAATAAATCACTATTTCAGTACAAAGAATGAAAGGCAAGGAGAAAGACTTGTACAAAAATATTCAAAAATTGAATGATTGAATAATTCTTAATCCTATGAGAGTCAATTTACTTACCCTGTATCAATGGAAGTCGAACGTTTTTCGTACGGCAATTAATCTGACTTTTTATGCTTCTTATTAAAGAAAGATTCGTGTACTGTATAGTACATTCCTAAATCATTATCTCGTCAGTTTCGGACGTTAGAGTGTTAATTTTTAAGGAGGTGTCACCGAGTTGTATAATCTGTCGCATAATTATGTGTATGTATTGTTTTTAATTTCATATACCTCATATATATTATGAAAAACATAATAGTACCGGTAAAGTACTGGACTCAAAGCGTATCGAATAATACTCTATGTTCAACATCGCTCAAATTCTGTCTAAATTAAAAACAATTATTGCTATTATTATTATTATTATTATTATTATTATTATTATTATTATTATTATTATTATTATTATTATTATTATTATTATTATATTCAGTAGTTTTATTTTTTATAGCGTGCTTTCATTTCACTACCGAGCGCAGCTCTGTGTGCCTTAGGTATGTGCTGTGATTTGGTATGATGCTCTGATGGTTATTGTATGGAAAGTGTTTTGCGTAGGATGTGTGCATGCCTAGTAGTGCAATTTTCTGTATGTTATATGTGTTTGTAAGTCCTGGTGTTTTTGTTATGTATTTGTCTGAATATTTTTTTATCAGGCCTAATGCACCTACTATGATAGGAATTGTCTCTGTTTTTAGATTCCACATTCTGGTTACCTCCATTTCCAGGTCTTTGTATTTTGAAAGTTTCTCCATTTCTTTTAGAGACACGTTGTCATCTGCCGGTATTGATACATCAATTAGAAAGCATTTTTTTCTTCATGATCTCTGACAACTATATCTGGTCTGTTGGCCTTAATTTCTCTATCTGTGTTTATCGGCATATCCCAAAGTATAGTTGCTTTCTCGTTTTCTGTGACCTTTTCTGGTGTGTGCCTATACCATCTTTTTTCTGTTGTTATTCCATAATGTTGGCATAGATTCCAATGTATGTAGGTTCCAACTCTGTCATGTCTGTGAATATATTCCTTCTTAGCCAGGACTGGGCAGTCAGAGGTAATATGATTTATTGTTTCTTGTCCATCTCCACATATTCTGCAGTTACTTGTTATATTTCTTTTCATTATATGTTTTTGGTAATTTCTGGTGGGGAGGCTTTGGTCTTGTGCTGCAATTAAAAATCCATCTGTCTCTGCTTTGAGTCCTGAGCTTCTCAACCATTGCTGGGATTTTTCTTTGTCTATTTCTTTTGCATTTAGTTTAGTCCAGTATTTACCGTGAAGGGGTTTTTCTTGCCATCGTTTTATCATGGTTCTTTGCTGTTCTATTATTATTATTATTATTATTATTATTATTATTATTATTATTATTATTATTATTATTATTATTATTATTATTATATTATTATTATTATTATTATTATTATTATTATTATTATTATTATTATTATTCTATGTTTGACGTTTGCTTTATATTTGTACAAGTTGGCTCCAAGTCTCACCCAGAGACCCCAAGAGACAACAGGTTGGAAGTTCACGTTGTTGTTGTGCCTAGTGTGCCATATATTTGGGGTTTTTTTTGGTGTTGTACTAGTGGATGTCTAAAAAAAACCTTGAGATTACATAGAAAGTATAATGCGTAGGATATGAGCAGTTCCCATGAGCACTATTTTTTGGATTTCTGCCATTTTTGGTTTTCCTGTTATCTGAGTTAGGTAGCAATCAGCCCCTTTTGATATCATTCCCAGGGCACCTATGACAACAGGTATAGTTTTAGACTTCAGGTTCCACATTTTGCTGATTTCTATCTCAAGATCTTTATATTTGCTCAGTTTTTGGTAGGTCTTGACAGATACGTTTATATCGTTTGGGACAGTCATATCAATGAGGAGGCATGTTCTTTGTCTGAAGTCTTTCAATATGATGTCTGGCCTATTTGCATCTATCTTTCTGTCAGTTTGAATGGGGAAGTTCCAGAGGAGTGAGATATGGTCATTTTCAAGCACTGGGGGTGATTTGCGTCCCCACCGGTTTTTTTCATGGGGCAAATCCAGGTTTTTGCAGATTACCCAGTGGATATATTGTGCAGCTCTATCATGCATGTTGAGATATTCTGTATGCGCTAGAAGACTGCACTTGGAGACATGATCAATGGTTTCATTTTGTTGTTGACATACACGACATGTTGGGCTACTGCCGTTCTTTATGTATGTTGGCCTGGTAGCTTCTTGTTGGTAGGCATTGATCTTGAGCTACTATGATAAACCCTTCGCTTTCAGATTTTAAGCCAGAGGCCATTGATGGGTCAAGGCTTTGTCAACATCTGCATTATTCGCTCTCTTTGGGTATTTGCCATAGAGAGGTTTTTCTTGCCATTTATCATTCAGAATATTTAAGGCCGCAGTCTTAGCACGGGTTTTCATGCGCTTAGCTTTTTCTGTGCTTGTTTCTTGCATGTCTATCTCTAATTCCGAAATTTGTTGTATTCTGAATTCGTTTAGATATTCCTTTGCCTGTTTTGTTACTGAGTATGATGCCTTCTTTTTTTCATGTTTTGAGACAAGTTTTAACATCCAGTCCTCAGAGTTTTTCAGGTAGGTATCCAGGCCAATTGTAGCAATCTTCATTGTTATTGCCAGTTGTAAAAGTCAACGGCCTCCCTCTTTTCTTGGCAGATAGAGTCGTTCTGTATCTGCCTTAGGGTGGTGCATTCTATGCATTGTCAACAGTTATCGTATTTTTCTGTCAAGATTAAATATTTCAGGAATTAACCAGTTAACGATATTGAAACTGTAAGTCACGACTGGTATGGCTAATGCATTGATTGCTTCGATCCTGTTTCTCACGTTCAGCTCTGTCTTGAGTATTGCTCTTACTCTGCGATAACATTCTCTCCTGATCCTTTCCTTCATCTCTGAATGCCTTATTCCGTCCCCTTCAATTACCCCTAGGTATTTGTTGTTCTCCGCTGGGTCTAATTCTTTTATGACATTCTGCTGGTCAAGGTTAACGCTAGATGTTTGTCATTTTTCCTTTGATAAAGGTAGCTTTTGCATATTTATCGAGGCCAAATTGCATTCTGATGCAATTTGAGTTGTTTGACAATCGCTAGTAAGCCCTTGAGGTGTTGGTCATTTTTTGCAAAGAGCATTAAATTATCCATGTAAATGAGATGATTTATATTTTTATCAAACATTTTATATCCGTACTGCGCGTCATTGAACAGTTTTGAGAGAGGTATTAAGGCTAAACAGAAGAGGAGTGGTGATAGTGAGTCACCCTGGAAAATGCCACATGAAATTTTTACATCACTAGCATTTAGAGATCCATTGTCACTGTTCAAAGTTAGTGTGGTCCTCCATGATCTCATACTTACAGACAAAAAGTTTCGCAGAGTAGGTGCTATCTTATACATTTCTAGGCATTTCTTAATCCAGTCATGTGGTAGGCTATCAAAAGCCTTTTTATAGTCTATCCAGGCTATTGATAAGCTTTTGTGTCGTTTCTGACAATCTTCTAAGATCATCTTATTGATGAGTAGTTGATATTTACAACCGTAGGATCCACGTTTAGGGAATATGCTGCTGTCTGTCAAAAAACCATAGGTATATTCCGTCAGGACAGATGTTAGCGTTTTATACATAGTTGTTAAGCAGGTTATGGGTCTATATTTTTTTGGTTCATTTGTTTCTTCACTTTTTGGAAGCAGGAATGTTAGCCCATTAACTAGCCAAGGAGGCATCCTACTAGGGTGTTGCAAAACATCATTCTAAAGTTCTGTTAGCAGTTTATGGCTCTCTGGAAAGGCATTCAACCAGAAGTTTTGGATTTTATCCTTTCCTGGAGACTTCTATTTGCTTGACCTCCTGAGAGCAGATCTTATATCTTCTACCTTGAGACCCTCCCACTTTTGCTCTTCTAAAGAGTCCAGTTCTTTAGATATTCTATCAATCCAGGGGCCTTTTCGTTGTGTGTTTTTTCTTCTACCCAAATTTTATTCCAAAATCCCCGCACTTCTTCTTTTGATGGTACATACTTCAGTAACTGGTGTTTTTCCTATCTTCTTGTAAAAATTTTTGGGGTTATTTTTGAACATGTTGTTGTCCTTGAAGAATCTAACACGCTTTTCATACCTCGCTATGCGAGCAGCTTTAGCAGATACCTTTTTCTTGATGGTTTCTATGGTGGCATCAATATCAAATATAGTTTTCATATTATATTTTTTCATTGGTTTTGGGTTTTTTGTAGGTTTGGTAGTCTTGTGAACCTTAAGGTTTTTCAAATATTCAATGTCAGATCTAAATAGTTTAATTTGTTGTTGGATACGCTCTTGCCAAGAAGGCTTTTTGCGGAAATGTTGCCGTTTTCTAATCTTTTCACCACATAGGATCGTTGGGAGTTTCGCGGATGCATAGTATAGGTGGTTGAGATCTGTGATATCAACATTATTAGCTGAAATTATATTCTTAAGTGCAAGCCGGATTTTACCAATTATTTTCATGTTTTGGTTAGAGTTACGGATTTTAGGGAGTGTATCGCGTTCATCCATACTGGTTTCTTTAATTTTCAGCCATTCAATCATGATTTGACTTTTTAGCTCATGTAGTTCTGTTGGGTCAATATTTGCGTGACTTTCTTGATCTATTTGATGTTCATCTGTCTTAGTGTTTATGATTGGTTCAGGGAGTATTTCACTTTGCCTATCACTTATACTAACTCTTTCAATCCTTACTTCGTTTTTATCAGCCCTGGGTTGTCTATAATTATTTCCTCTGTATTATCTTCTCTAGCTGCAGCTTCGTTCATTTTATCCGTTACTGCTTGTCTAACTTGATCAATCTCTACTTCAGTCAGTAATTTTTTTTTTATAATGTTTCTTCTGACGTTGGCAAGTTTGTTACTGTCTATGTAGGGTCTTTCTTCAGGGTGTGTCTATCTCCAGTTTAAGTATGTTTGTACAGTGTTAGATGTGGGAAAATATATGGCATGGTAGAAGGCCGCAAGAACTTCTTTATTATCTTCCCTAGTCCATTAATACGATAATTAACGCTTTTACTGGTATGTAAATATTTAACCTGGGAGTAACGCATGAAGAATAATGTTAACTTGCTTGGAATTTTCCAAAATGACTTGGTCACTATACAAATCACTAAATAACTTAGCGTTTTGACTAGTATTAATGAGAAAGATGAAAACTGAAATGCTCGGAGTAGGGGGTCAAACTTATTATTATGATTATTATGATTATTATTATTATTATCAGTATTATCATTATTATTATTATTATTATTATTATTATTATTATTATTATTATTATTATTATTATTATTATTATTATTATTATTATTACTATTATTATATGTTAGACTTTTTCTTTGTATTTGTAAATGTTGACTACATGTCTCACCCAAAGACCTCTGGGACAACACGCTAGATGTTCATGTTGGTGTTATGCCTTGGGTGTCATATATTTGGTTTTGCACATAATATTGTTCGAGAGAATGCTTCAGAAAGCAAGAAATTTATAAGTTTGTCCGCGTACTTCTCGATATTTTTGTTCACTGTCCACCAGGGCGCCGATAATTATTGGTACTACTGCTAGTTTTTTCCTCGACCACAACTGTTTACCTTCCAAGCTAACCTGTCATATCTCGCAAATTTTCTTTCTTCCTTATCGCATATCTGGTTGCCAGCTGGGCATGCCATATCTATGATCCAGCAGAGTTATTTCTTCTTTCTCAATTAAGACTATGTCCGGCTTCCTATTCTCTGTATCATGATCGCACTGAATCATAAACTCCCATAAGTACTTTGCATTTCTATTTTCCACGATGCCTTCAGGTTTGTTGGTCGCACCAATGTTTTACTCAGTGAAGTCCATAATTGTTGTTGCTCTTTATTGTTGTTGTTTTTGTTATTATTATTATTATTATTATTATTATTATTGTTGTTGTTGTTGTTGTTGTTATTGTTACTATTATTATTATTATTATTATTATTATTATTATATTATTATTATTATCAATATTATCATGATTATTATCATTATTATCATCATTATTATTATTATTATCATCATCATCATTATTTTTATAATTGTTTCATTATTAATATCATTATTTTTATTAGTAGTAGTAGTAGCAGTAGTATTAGTAACAGTAGCAGTAGTAGCAGCTTCAGCTACAATGTTATTACTAATAGCAGCTGCAGTAGTAGTAGTAGTAGTAGTAGAAGTAGTAGTAGTCGTAGTGGTGGTGGCGGTGTTGGTGGTGGTGGTGGTGTCGGTGGTGGTGGTGGCGGTGATAATGGTGTTGGTGGCGGTGGCGGCTATAATGGTGGAGCTTTTTGTTTGTAGCAGTGAAAGCAATGCTTATTAATACGATAATTAACGCTTTTACTGGTATGTAATATTTAACCTGGGAGTAACGCGTGAAGCATAATGTTAACTTGCTTGGAATTTTCCAAAATGACTTGGTCACTATACAAATCACTAAATAACTTAGCGTTTTTACTAGTATTGATGAGAAAGATGAAAACTGAAATGCTCGGAGTAGGGGGTCAAACTTATATTATGATTATTATGATTATTATTATTATTATCAGTATTATCATTATTTTATTATTATTATTATTATTATTATTATTATTATTATTATTATTATTATTATTATTATTATTATTATTATTATTATTACTATTATTATATGTTAGATTTTTTCTTTGTATTTGTAAATGTTGACTACATGTCTCACCCAAAGACCTCTGGGACAACACGCTAGATGTTCATGTTGGTGTTATGCCTTGGGTGTCATATATTTGGTTTTGCACATAATATTGTTCGAGAGAATGCTTCAGAAAGCAAGAAATTTATAAGTTTGTCCGCGTACTTCTCGATATTTTTGTTCACTGTCACCAGGGCGCCGATAATTATTGGTACTACTGCTAGTTTTTTCCTCGACCACAACTGTTTACCTTCCCAAGCTAACCTGTCATATCTCGCAAATTTTCTTTCTTCCTTATCGCATATCTGGTTGCCAGCTGGGCATGCCATATCTATGATCCAGCAGAGTTATTTCTTCTTTCTCAATTAAGACTATGTCCGGCTTCCTATTCTCTGTATCATGATCGCACTGAATCATAAACTCCCATAAGTACTTTGCATTTCTATTTTCCACGATGCCTTCAGGTTTGTTGGTCGCACCAATGTTTTACTCAGTGAAGTCCATAATTGTTGTTGCTCTTTATTGTTGTTGTTTTTGTTATTATTATTATTATTATTATTATTATTATTATTGTTGTTGTTGTTGTTGTTGTTATTGTTACTATTATTATTATTATTATTATTATTATTATTATTATTATTATTATTATCAATATTATCATGATTATTATCATTATTATCATCATTATTATTATTATTATCATCATCATCATTATTTTTATAATTGTTATCATTATTAATATCATTATTTTTATTAGTAGTAGTAGTAGCAGTAGTATTAGTAACAGTAGCAGTAGTAGCAGCTTCAGCTACAATGTTATTACTAATAGCAGCTGCAGTAGTAGTAGTAGTAGTAGTAGAAGTAGTAGTAGTCGTAGTGGTGGTGGCGGTGTTGGTGGTGGTGGTGGTGTCGGTGGTGGTGGTGGCGGTGATAATGGTGGTGGTGGCGGTGGCGGCTATAATGGTGGAGCTTTTTGTTTGTAGCAGTGAAAGCAATGCTTATTAATACGATAATTAACGCTTTTACTGGTATGTAAATATTTAACCTGGGAGTAACGCGTGAAGCATAATGTTAACTTGCTTGGAATTTTCCAAAATGACTTGGTCACTATACAAATCACTAAATAACTTAGCGTTTTTACTAGTATTGATGAGAAAGATGAAAACTGAAATGCTCGGAGTAGGGGGTCAAACTTAATATATGAAAATACATGAACGTGTACATGCATGCGAGTGTGTGTACATATATATGCGTGTGTATGTGTGATTGCGTGTGTGCGTGTGGGTTCGCATGCACACGTGTGTTGATAAGTATTATATATCTACTATCCAATTATGTATCTTATATATGCATGTGTATGTACACACATGTATATATATATATATATCTATATATATATATATATATATATATATATAGAAACGTATATATGTATATAAATATATCTATATATATAAATGTATATATGTATATATATATATATATATATATATATATATATATATATATATATATATATATATATATATATACATACATGCCGTATATATACATGTATATATATATATATACATGCATGTGTGTACGTGTGTATATATCTTTATATGTCTACATACACGCATATACGGAAAAATACGAGAGTAGAATAGATAGAATGATGGTAGCGTAGATAGAGCTAATGGGAAATATGCATTTATTTTAAAATATAGCGATAAAATATAAAAAAGTAAAACATCGCCACATGGTTTGAATAGGATAACCATTTACATGTAATCTTTATTAATCATTTTTATTAGCAATTCCCTCTCCATTTTAGAAACACGTGCCGTACTATTAAACTACATATATTTAATAATTTCCTTTCCACAAATTTGATTTGCATTTATTAAAGTAGAATTGCAGTCCATTTTCAAAATAAAAATTCCATCGATTTTTCCTGCAGTATATTACAAGATAGGGCAACCTATTTCTCTGGCGAATCTTCATATGAATTACTTCTGGGCTTGTCGTCTGACAATCTTCATACACTAAATATAAAATAGGACACTTGCACTGGAAATATATTCGAGAGAATTGCTTGCAATTACATCACGTCTAATCAATCATGCTGCACATGTATTACAGGATACAATTTTTGCTTTTCCTTCTTCAAATTTTTCTCAGGCGTTCAGTTCGTTCCTCTCTTCGCATTCACTTACTTCTTTACTGACACCCTCTCACTCTCAAATTCTATTTTTCTCAACACTGTCGCTCTCTTTCTATCTCGCTCACTCTCTCTCTCTCTCTCTCTCAGATACACGGACGTACACATATGCATGCACCTACACACGCGAGCACAGAAGCACACATGTTTACAGTTGTATAATTTATTTATGCACCTGTATGTATGCATGCATGCATTCATCACGTACGTATACACGCAAACGTATAAACAGCTATACATATATTCAAAAATATGCGTCAGCAAATTGGATGCATAGACACGCACGTACTAATGTGTATTATACACACACACATATATATAAATGTATATATATATATATATATATATATTATATATATATATATATATTATATATATATATACACGCACATATATACATACATGCATACATATTCGTACATATTCATTCACATATACACATATTGTAATTGGAAACATTTTAATTGCGCTGGGAAAACAGATCCGCCATATTATAAACATATTATACAAATGCTTGAAGTCACATATTTGCATCTATACACACAAACAACCACATATGTACAAACGTACACAACATATCTATACTTGTAAATTATTGTGCACACAAACACACACAAACATATATATATATATATATATATATATTATATATATATATATGCATGAGTATAACATGAAATTTCAGAGTAATGAATATTTCAAGGAAATCTCACTGAATATTGACGTCTATTTAAGATACTTAATCAATGAACATAAATACATATAGACAAAAATACCCCTAAGCAGTAATACATTTACATAGTTATATGTATTTTCTTGAGTGTATGCACGATTATATATATATATATATATATATATATATATATATATATATATATATATATATATAATATATATATATATATATCGGTATGTTTTTGTATCTTTATGTATATAAAGAAATTGGTAGACGTATAATAGTTATAGAGTTGTACATATATACATATATGTGTATGCAAATATGCATACATTTATGCTCTTACCTATATTTGCATAAGGCTTTTGTATGAATAGAACGATGCCTATAGGGAAACATTTCGTCGATTCTTAACAAGCTGCTATAAATCGTATGTTTATTATATATAGCGTAAGTACCACAGTTAATTTGTCAAATATTTAAAAACCTCAATGGGGATGTACAAACCTATGTCTATGACGAAGATTCGGAGCACTTTATGGCTCCAACCATATATACACACTTATAGAGTAATTCCAATTTTGAAGTCCTTTTTTTACACTATCTAGATTTTTCATACCGGTTTCATCTATAAACTTTAAACTTTAAATAAAATATTGAGACTCAATACAAGTCACTTCAGCACTTCATAAATTTTTCTAAACGGAAGAACACTTTGTATTGAGTGATGAAATGCAAATGTTTGCGGCATCTATTTATTTTTGTATGCTGAATGTTGATAACACACGTTTAAAATATTTAACTTGCAGGGATGCATTAAGACAGGCATAGGCGTGTGTGTGTGTTTGTGCGAGTGTTGAGTGTGAGAGTGTGAATGTGTGTGTATGTGTGTGTGTGTGTGTGTGTGTGTCTGCATAGATATTTTGATAGATAAATATATATATATATATATATATAGATAGATAGATAGATAGATAGATAGATAGATACATAGATACATAGATAGATAGACTGTATATGTGAATGAATATGTCACTACTGAGAGATAAATCAAGCTGGTTTGCTGGCCATGATGTATTTTATGTGTATTAATGGCAGCATATTATTCTGTTAAATCAAATATATATAAGTTTTTCATAAAAATTACGAATTTATATTATGTAATTAATATTCCAATTTTTGAATTAGAGTTGGCATTGCTTAATATAAGTGGGTTTCATTTCATTTCCTTGTATGTCTTTGGGTATTTTGTTATAGAAACATATTAAGTATATATGTCTACAATCATCACATAATTTACACGAATTAAAGATAATTATAAATTTATACTGGCGTATCTAAATCCTCTCATTTCTATTTCGCATTTTTCGCCGAAATATTTCAGATTTCATTTTAGGACATGCTTAGTTATCGTCTTAAAAGATGCCAGCGCATATACGAAGAGAATGAAATTATCTTGGTTTGTTTATTTTAGTGTGTCTGAATGAATATTATTTTTACATAGTCTTCATTTAGATAGTTGGCTGAGCTTAAAGACTACAGTTAATATTGCAGATTATATTATAACTATTTGAATATGTAAATGGTTCGCAAGGCTAATTTCGAAACTTATCTGCCCATGTCTGATGCTATAACCATGCCGGTGATATTTATGATTAAATTGATTTGGAGTCACTGCAAAAATAATCTATGCTATTCTTATTTAGGTCAAATTTGACTGGATGAAAAGGTAATTGATTTTACGAGCAAATTTCCATTACACACACGTGTGGTTGGCAAATGGCAATTACATTTTGGTGCATTGCTTTATTTGGATATAAATGTTATTCCACGCTTCTATATTGTGGTATAGCTGGTCCGGAGAATGTTGATTTAGGAAGTTTAAAATATATGTATCGCTTATAACTATGAAATATAAGAACCGATGTTCATGAAAGGAGTAAAATAAATTTAAACATCTTTCTGATAACGGAAACACAAAAATATCGTCATACTATCTACTCCATGAATTTCTTGTTGATAAAAAATTTTCGTTCATAAAGTGGCATACTTTGGAACCTCATAGATAGTATGAGTGTGTGCGTGAGTTTCGTGTATGTGAGTGTGAGTGCTCGCATGCTTGTATAAGTGAACATATTGAAAAAGACCACATCATGCATTTCATCAGACAGTGAGATGTCGACATTTATAGAAGGCATATTACTGAAGTCATATACATGCATGCATATAAGCGTACAGACGCATGCACACACACATATACACATACACACACACACACACATACATACACACATACACACACACACGCAAACACTTTTATTAAAGCTGCTAAATCATCACGTAGCTGTTCGTCGAACAGTTGTGATGAATAGAAAATTTATGTCCTTACTTTTCTGTGTGTATATATATATATAATATGTGTGTGTGTGTGTGTATGTGTGTGTGTTTGTGTGTGTGTGTGTGTGTGCGAGTGTGTGTGTGCGAACCCCTCAGTTTATCGAAAGTGCCAGAGAGAAGATACGACGAAGTTCCAATCGTTCCGTCAGAAAACTGGCTGCTAGAAAACTCGATGTATCGAGTGTTGAAAAAGGATCTCAAGACCCATCTTGGGAAGATGAACTCCCATCATTAACTCAATCAAGATTATGAGATCATGAAAATAGAGAGAAGGAAGCCTTCGGATCTTGCGTCAGATTGCTAAAGGCACGCTGCCCAAACTGATTCAAAAGACATTTTACATCGAATGAACAGTGAACCACCAGAATGAATGACTTTGGAATGTATCTGGCTCCGTCGTGGGCAGAACACGTCGTAAATCGATGTCAAAACCCACCTTCAATTGGCTGTGATAGCCAATGATGTGTGTCCCTTTTTTGTGCCCTAGGGTATTAAAATTAAGATCCAGCGATAAATTATTCTAGAGGGTGAACCGCTTCCATGGGTGAATGAGCACATTCAAGGCGCATCTTGGAGCCTCTAATACGATTCGGTACCAACCCACAGTTCTAAACAGACACAAAAACTGGCTTCA
Organism: Octopus sinensis; assembly: GCF_006345805.1. NCBI lineage: Eukaryota > Metazoa > Mollusca > Cephalopoda > Octopoda > Octopodidae > Octopus > Octopus sinensis. Next base: position 47,147,007 of record NC_043012.1, read on the forward strand.
GAAAAACATTCCGTCGTCCATAGCCCTGATCTCAGCCCGTTGGATTTTTCTAATTGATCCATTTTGGAGAAGAAAATCTCGATCAATCATCATGCTTCGCTCGACGCCCTGAAGGCAAAACCACGACCGGAATGGGCTTCATTTACGTAATAATAGCTGAGTACCGCGTGTGAAGAATTCGCACCTAGAGTGAAGGGTGTGGTTTGAAACAGATGAGTCATATCGAATAAATGTGGTAGTGTTATAACTGTGTTTCCTTTACATTGCTCCACCCTGAACACACAAACACACACACACACACACGCACACATATTTATATATATAGATATATATATACACACATATATATGTATATATATACATGTATGTATCTCTTTACCCTCTTTTACTTGTTTCAGTCATTTGACTGCGGCCATGCTGGAGCACCGCCTTTAGTCGAGCAAATCGACCCCAGGACTTATTCTTTGTAAGCCCACTACTTATTCTATCGTTCTCTTTTGCCGAACCGCTAAGTGACGGCGACGTAAACACACCAGCATCGGTTGTAAAGCAATGCTAGGGGGACAAACACAGACACACAAACACACACATACACATATATACATATATATATATATATATATATATACGGCAGGCTTCTTTCAGTTACCGTCTACCAAATCCACTCACAAGGCTTTGGTCGGCCCGAGGCTATAGCAGAAGACACTTGCCCAAGGTGTCACGCAGTGGGACTGAACCCAGAACCATGTGTTTAGTAAACAAGCTACTTACCACACAGCCACTCCTGCCCCTATAGAATGCATGTGTGTGTGTCTATGTATATATGCATATATATATATATATGTATATATATATATATATATATATATATGTGTGTGTATGTATATATATTTAATATATATATATATATATATATATATATACATATACATATACATATACATATATATGCACATATACATAGACACACACACACATGCATTCTTTTTCTTTTTATTTTTTTATATGTTTCAGCCCTAAAGTAGTTGCACTGCCGAGGCGCCGCCAGTCTAATTACCTATTCAAAGGCCAATCGGATGTGATTTGCTTTTGGTGAAGGAGGGAGTTCGTTACTGCTCCCTCTTTTGGGCATCTTGCCTTGATATTGGCTCCTCTGAGACTTTGGATAGCAAGAGATCAACCCCACTCCATGAAGATCCAAATGCTTTGGGAAGGCGTTAAACAGTAGTGGCCTCTTGAATTCCAAGCTATTGAAGTACATGGTCAGCAGTCTAGACGAGATCGCTGGCACAACGCAATGACGTCCACTTCGGGCTCTGGTATAGCTCTCAATTCCACATTTCTGCATATCTCTCCCGTCTTCTCTCCAGGGAGTAGAGTTGTAACTCTTTCAGTCTCCTCCAGTAGCTCTTTTCCTTGTGTAACATCGCTGAACCGCTTCAATTTCCCCTTTTAATCTGACATTGTAGAGTGATCACAGTTGAGAGAGCAGTAGCCCAGACGGCTGAGGACAAATATACACTTTGATTCATTGTTTTATTCTTTTGCTTGTTTCAGCCATTTGATTGCAGCCATGCTGGAGCACCGTCCGTCTTGAAAGGTCTTCATCGAAGTAATTGAGTCCAGGACTTTTTAAAGCCTAGCACTTGTTCAGTCGCCCAATTTTACCCAGCCACTAAATTACGGGAGCATAAATATACCAAAGACACACTGACACGGACACAGACAGACAGACAGACAGAAAGACAGACACACACACACACACACACACACACACACACACACACACACACACACACACACACACACACAACACACACAATCACAGATATGTATATATATATATATATATATATATATATATATATATATATAGGCATATATGAAAATTATCGGACCTAATTTTTTAGTGTATGTGTTTAGAACCTAATTTCTCAGGATTGAGGAGCTGTTTCACTGTCTTTAGCCTTTCTCATCTTGATTAATCATGATTTCTAGACACAAAGAGGACGAAGATCATGGCTTACTTATTTTTAGTTTCGTGTTTTTGTCATGTTTTCTTACAGCCTATCGTCCTGGTTATTAATTACATCTGAAGATATGCACTGAACCTGAAAGAATACTTCGAGATAAATGGTATGTTATATAAAATTGTCAGTTCTTTGTATCTCCAGCGCATGAATATATTAGTTGCTCTTTCGTACATTGAGTGTATTATATGATATTTATCTCTCACTGGAAGGAGTAAAGTTTTGTTGATCCTACCTATAAGGGCGTAACTGTAAACTTACAACTACAGTCACACATACTTACATACTTACATATACATACATATATATATATATATATATATATATATATATATATATATATATATATATATATATATACATATTTATATGTGTGTGTGTGTGTGTTTGTATTTGTATATATGTGTGTATATATGAGTGTGTATGCATATATATATATATATATATTATAATATATATATATCGCTATACTCATACAAATATGAGTTTCGTTATTGGTTCTTAACTGTGTTAGATCCAGCATCAGCAATGTAACCCAGTATTGCGTTTTTCATATTTTCCTCGTTACTTAGTTCTAACTTCTTTTGAGGATAAGTTTTTGCAGAATCCTTTGAAGCTGCTGCCTGATAATGCAGAATTTTTCATTCCATACTCAATTTCAATATCCCCGAAGTAAACCTTGTTTTACACTCCTCCAGGATTGATAATAAATTCAAACAACGCCTTTGGTTCTCTCGAATGAAATATTTATTAACAATATTATATGTACGAGCTATTACTCTTCTCTCTTTGTGACCAGAATTTTTATCTCACAGAAGGTCAATGCATATACATTTGTGTTTACGACGAAACCTGCGTAATAGATGTACTTCCAAAGACAACATTTTATTATCAGCCTACCGTATTTTTCTATGATACTGTCTCATGTCTATATCACTGAAAGAAATATCGCATGGAAAATTTGTAAAGAGCATATCACAAATAATGTGTGTGTGTGGCTATATTTTAATGTTAGATCATTTCAATGCTGGATGATAGCTTATCCTGGTGGGTACCTTATTAAGGTTATCTAAGATGAGAATTATTCCTGTGGAAATTGGTGCACATGGCAAAATGCAGACTGTTGCCTAAAAGGTTGTTCGATATTGGAACTGAGAATCACAACAGAAGGGAATTCTATGAAGTAGGATATAAGTAATTTGATTATTATTATTATTATTTTCTACTCTAGGGACAATGCTCCACACTTTTTCTTTGGTGGGGGGGGGAGTCGACTTAATTTATCGACCTCGATTGGATGAAAGCAAAGACGACATCGGCGGAATTTGAACTCAGAACGTAAAGACAGACGAAATACCGCTAAGCATTTCGCTTGGCGTGCTAACGATTCTGCCAGCTCGCCGCCTTAAGATTATTGTTGCTGATTCATAAATCTTTTATTGTCATAATGTGCAGCTGATAGTTTCACTGATCAGCCTTCCGACGGACATTCACATCGCTGACATTGGCCTCCCTCACAAGATTTTGTCACGAAAAAGTAAATTGCATGAGAAGCAATATGACAATGCAGCCAAAAGCTTGGCATATGGGCAAACAAAGGTTTATATATTTATAGAGGTTTATTCCTTCTCTCGTAACCTCACTGTGCTCAGAAAAAGCACTGTAACTGAGGGACGTTTAACTATTGTCATATATATATATGTATATATATATATATATATATATATATATATATATATATATATATATATATATATTTATATATATATATATGTATATATATAGATATACAGACAGAATACGCACAGGCACACACATGCACACACACACATAAATATATAATTTCAAATTAATCATAAAAGGGTAAACTTAATTGATTAAATCAATACTTTTAACAAGTAGATAGGTACGTTTAAATAACTTTTTATAGGTAAAACCGAATTTAGAAATAGGAGTTAAAAATTCCTTTTCTACTACCTTAAGAATCTCCCACACAGTAACATACTTTTTTACATGGGCAAAGAGAAAATAATTTTATATTGGAAATACTACACTGATGATGAGAAGTAAGTAAATTAAATACTTTAATCTCGAAACGCGTCTGTGGCTAATCGGAGTCGTGTTGATTCATTATTTTCCTCTTTGCCTACATAAAAAAGAGTGTTACTGCCTGGGAGATTCTTACGGTAGTAGAAAAGAAATGTTTAACTGCTATTTCTAAATTCGGTATATGGTGAAGCAATTAGCTGACCCTTAATTATAATTATGTTTATAAATTATGTTTATAATTTTACCTATAACTGGTATTTTTACGTACCGATCTACTTGGTAAAATTATTAATTCATTAATTTAATAAATTAATTTTACTCTTTTCTTATTAATTTGAGATTATAATTTACTCCCTGATCGAACACTGCAGTTTTCTGCGGTATTGCTCGTAACATAAACGTGGATAAAAGGGATATATATGTATTCATATTCGGCTGTTTAAATTTTGGAAGGGTTGGTTGGATATCTATTACACGGTGTCGCACGATCGTGTGCATATTTAACCATTGCACTTTTAAATTTTATAATTGGAAATGCTACACTGATGATGAGAAGTATGTAATTAAACACTTTAAACTTGAAACGCGTCTGTGGCTAATCGGAGGCGTATTGATTCCTTATTTTTCTCTTTGCCTTCATAAAAAAGTGTGTGTTACTGTGTGTGAGGTTCTTACGGTAGTAGAAAAGGAATTTTTAACTCCTATTTCTGAATTCGGTGTGTGGTGAAGCAATTAGCTGACCCCTAATTATAATTATGTTTAGAATTATAGAATATTTGCATATATATATATATATGCGCTAGTGTACGTGTGTAAAAGACACGCCATCATGAGAAGTATAAGGAAAATAGAACAGGCGTGTTTGCGTGGTAAGAAGCAAGCTCCTCACCCACATTGCTCCGAGTTCAGTCGCACTGAGAGGAACCTTGGGCAAATGTCTTCTACTATAGACTCGGACTAACAAAGCGTTGTCAGTATGTTTTAGTAAACGGAATGTGAAAGAATCCCGTCCTCTCTCTGTCTCTGTCTCTGTCTCTGTCCCTCTCTCTCTCTCTCTCCCTCTCTCTCTCTATCTCTCTCTCTCTCTATCTATCTATCTATCTATCTATCTCTATCTATCTATCTATCTATCTATCTATCTATCTATATATCTATATATATATATAATCCATGATAATAAAGGGTAGAATTAATTAATTAATTAATTAATTAATAATTAATTATTTTAGCAAGTATTTCGGTATGTTAAAAGGAGCATTATCGGTAAACTTATACATAAAATTTATAATTATATGTATAATTATAATTAGGGTTCAGCAAAAATTGCTTCACCACATACCGAAATTTAGAAATAGCGGCTAAAACTAACTATTTTTCTACTATAAGAAAATCTCCCAGACAACAATACTCAGCAACCCACGCGTAGGCAAAAGTATTTTCTTTCTGAGATGCACTTTGGCTACTTCAGTGTTGTAATCCTTTAAACTGTTCTGGGAAAGCATTTTACGGAAGTATTTGTACATGAAACACATACATGTATCTATATGTTCAAATATTCTTACATGCTTACTTGTGTATTATCTGAGAGTGTATCATTATGTGCTTACTCAAATGCACAAATATTATATATATATATATATATATATATATATATATGATTATATATATATATATATATATATATATATTATATATATATTATATATATATATATATATACATATATGTATATACACATATACATATATATATATATATACATATATGCATATATGTGTATATGTTTGTATGCATGTATCTACCCACATAACATTCGTACCCAGACAAACACACTTTCTCTCTCTGTCTCTCCGTCTCTCTCTCTATATAAAACTCACAACAGAGGTCTATGTAGTTATCAACGATCAATTTCCTAGTTTTATAATACCTGAATGCTTTAAATTATAGGAATATTTAAATTGGATGTAATTACGCAATAATATACTACATTTTAATGCTCCTCGAAACAGTATTAAGTGTTTGTAAATATTTGGCTTTTGCGAAGAATTATTTTATTTTGGGATCGGTTTGTCTCTACACTTGATGCAATGTTTTCTAACAGAAGTTATTTATAAATATGGTTTTATTAAGTGCGAGAGAAACTGAAGAATATATCGTAGTCACCCATTACGGTTATTAGCCTTTCATAAAATTATTATTCTTCTGTTTTAAACCAGAGGGACCTTGTATAAGCTATTTCTTCATGAATTATTTGGAAGATATTTTAGTGGTGGGAAGAAATTTCGGGACTTATTAGTTGAGAAATGGTCATAGTTTTTCAGAAGATAAATATAGGCATTGAGGTTCTCTTCGCCGCATATGTACATACGTACATACATATATATATGTATATATATATATAAAACTTCATAGATACATACAAGAATACACATATACATATATATATATATATATATATATATACTCACATACATGTGCATACACATACACACCCACACACAAACACACATACATCTATATGTATATTATATATATACTTTATATACACACACACACACCACATATATATATATATATATATATATATATATATATATATATATATATATATACTCACGTGTTTGAGTGTGTGCATGTGTAAGACTTTTTTACTTTTCAGTAACTGTTTTATTGTCTAAGTGATTTTTTTTTTATCTAAAAAATACGCCATTATTTTCCGCGCTTAAAGTACTGACGACATCACTTATTCATTTTGCTGAAATGTGTTTGAACTTCATATTTTAACAGCAGCAATACTTTCCCGATGAGACCTACATGAATTAATGCTTCGAGAAATATGTGAAAGCTGAGACATGGATATTAATACATCAAATTTGATGCTCCATTAGTGAGAGGCTACAAGTAAATAAGACGTCAAAAATGACTCATTTAAATATTTATTATCTAATAATGAACACAAAAAATTACATGCAAATTTTAAAAACAATTTTCCAGTAAAAAGCGAGACAAATCTTGTTTTGTCCCTCATGTCAGTCATTCAAAATTCCTTGTTTTAACAAAATGAGTGACTATTACAAAAACTTATTTCTTCTTCATAGGTTTGAATGATTTGGACTTGCTTTTACTTTTTATAAATAATATTATTGATGTAACTACTTTGATGTACTCTGACTGTTCTCATACCATTTAGTACCGTTGATCATTCAAGTATACTGACATTATCAGAAATTCAGCAAATTACGGTAACGACTATGAGAAAGAAAATAAATCGCTACGTTTATAGTATAGTATAATATTGATTGGTGTTTAGTGTATAAACTATTTCAATACATTTGTTAATGCACACGCTTGTTTTGTGTTTTCATTCTGTTTTTTGCTAATGTTAAGAAAAAACGTTTGACTTCAAACATTTCAAATGAGAAACCGTTGAATTATAGTAACATAACTTGTGTTTACTATATGTTTTATGTACATAGTATTTTTATAACTAATTTACTGTTGCAAATCATTAGACAATATTTCACAGTCACTTCGTAGCTATCAGATGCAGTAACTTCTGAAGTACAATTTATTTAATTTCAATATGTTGTATTTACTGGTAAACTTTACAATTGACGAACGTGGAATGTTGAAGAATTTGCCAACAAGAGAAGCATCGCCATGAAAAAGAATTGAAACCATTTTACCAAAGATTCAGTTCAACAAATCTAGACATGTTTACAGTTTGCTGATAGTTCCATTCCAGCACATTATATTTAGTGTGTTATTTCTAATTTATAAAGATGTTAAATGACTGTTGTGTAAGCGGTGTGAATCAGTTTCGATAACAGAAGTTTCGTGAATTTTAAGTTATAAAAAGATAAAAAAGAAGAGAAATTAAAAGCCATCCGGAGTTTACCATCATTACGATTAATGTAAATGGCAGAGCGTACGAGGCCAAAACTTTAAATAACAATAGAGTAACTCACAAGTTATTTGCTAAATACATCTCTCCAACATGCCAGTTTTTTTTTTCATTACTCTTGTGTCTAATCCAAATATAACACACATCTTTACATAGGCACGCTCATAATACATACATTATTATTACTATGGCTGCACCCTCGTTATCGAGTATGGCCATTGCACGAAGCTTAACTGTTACTGGTTCTCTGATCGAATGTCTTGTACAGAATTGGCAACTAAAACCATTACCGGTAATAGCCAGTTGTAGTTGTAACTGGGCTTCATGTAGTTGTGCATGTCGTTTAAGTCCTCCTGTCGAATTACACTCCCTTCCACATGCCCTCCATACTTTCTCATGTGCAACTCGATATTTCTCAAAAGTGGCTGTCTCCTTGTGCACAATCCTTCCACCACCTGCTACGATCAATAGCTATGCCTTCCCATGTGTCAGGAGAGATGCAAGCATCTCTTAAGGAAGACTTCAGCAAGTCGTTGAGGTCTCAGTGGCATATATATATATATATATATATATATATATATATATATATATAATATATATATATATATATATATATATATATATATATAAAAGTTCAGCAACAATTTAGATTCAAATGAATATGGCACTTAATTTAGATGCACCAGAATTTTTTATGGTGTTACCCATAAAAATATGCGGGGTGATTATAATAAAAAATAAGCAGCAAGAATGAATCCGGTAATTTAGTACAATTGTTTCATACTACAATATTTTATTAAAAGCTGTAAATATTACAGCAGATTTAAGATGCCGAGTAATCTTCAGGTAATTTTATATAGGTATTCCAATAATATAAAGTTTTCAAATCAATTAAGAGCATCTTAGGGAAGGTAAATATACAGATAAAGATGTAGATATGAATATTAGGAACATGAGGTCGTGTAGTTCAGATGCCAACTGACCAAAACCTTGTTTACAACTACTGCTGTAAGAAAAGTTCTTTAGTTATAAGGATAGGGGTAAGGGCAGATAAAGAATTCAAGTTAGTTGAAGAAAAGAGGAGGAAAATTCAAGATATGTAAAAGAAGAACAGGTTGTCACTAGAACAAAGGGTCAATTTATCTATATGGTGACAAAAAATGTAGGTCAGTGTAGAAAGAACATTAAATGCTTAGGAACATTTGGGGTAGTAGGTCAGCTACTAACTGACCAAAACCCTACTTGCAAATGAGAGCCATCAGAAGTTTTTGGTAGGAATTTAGGTGAGGGGATGTGATAGAATACTGTAAAAGGGATTTAAGTCAGTAGCAGAAAAAAGGAAGAATTTAGAATACATAAAGGGAATTCAAGTTGTCACTAGAACAAAAAGCCAGTTATTTTCATGTGGTGAGAAAAAAATTCAGGTCAATGTCGAGAGGCCAATTAAATTCTTTTACAAAGAGTAGGGGAACAAACCTATCATCTAATTTATAGTAGGTATCGTATTCTATAACTTGGGGAATAGTAATAAATGTTAAAATTAGAATAGATTTGGGCAAAGATCCAAATTCAAGATTACAGTGAAATTAATCTAGTCGACTATGAAAGTAAATTAAAGCTTAGTATAGTGTATATCATATTATTGTTATATTAAAAAGTTAAAGTTTGAAAATGTAGGAAAACTTAAATTTCTATTTAAAGCATTTAAAAGTTCTAGTTGTGGAATGTATGCAAGATTATCCTCACTCTAGACTATTATTCAGTAGATTTTGTTACTTCGATACTTTAAAATTTCATAGGTTTCAAACAATTGTACTAAATTACCGGATTCATTCTTCTGGCTTATTTTTTGATTATATATATATATATATATATTAATCAATTTAGGGTAGCAAAAAATTTCGTAAAAATTTATCGCTACCAGCGGCCTAGTGGAAAAGAGAAAATAGTCAAAGACTAAATATGTATAAATATAACAATTTAGGAATGGCCTAAACAGGCCATTCGTCCACCAGAAGTTCTGGCTGCTCTTTCTGGTGGACGAATGGCCTGTTTAGGCCATTCCTAAATTGTTATATTTATATATATATATATATAATGTGAAATAGAAAGATGAATAATCTTGTAGCAGATTAATCAAAAGTTTAACCGTTACCTTGGTAGCAAAAATCACAGCAGAAGACAGCACGGTTGGAGGTTCAACCATATGGTGTTGCAACCGTGCGTTGGTGCGGATAATTGAATTTTAATATTATTAGTGAATTGAAGAAATGTTGATACATACACTGATAAACAGTTTGCCCATGGGCTCTTAGGAGCCTAGTTCGATTTGTTTTGCTCCGCCTCTGTTCTGTTTTTGTTTTTTCCAACGGATTTCCTATTTCTTCCTGAAGAGAAAGACACAATATGGTCTCATTATTCAATCGGATTTTGGTAAATTGTGCCTTTCGAAACACGTGTAGAATGAAATAAAACGATTTCTGTTCAATCTTCGTTCAGCTCCATTTCTTCAATTCACTAATAATATTATATATATATATATATATATACATATTTCTATGCTTTTCGAAATTTCTGCTAGTACATTTGTCTTGTGTTAGCATTGCAACTATTTTAAAAGAATAATTGTTTTGCAGTTAAGAAAATGCAGATAAACATATATAAATATATATATATATATATATATATATATATATGTGTGTGTGTGTGTGTGTGTGTGTGTAACTGTCAAGAAAACTATACTCAAAACTTCACTCTATACTTCAGTGTTTAATGGCACTTGATTCTTATCTAGCTTAGACAATAAAATGTAACCAGGTGAATATTCCCGTATCCACTCTTAATAAAACGTGACATACAAATCCTTGAAGATTTTCATTTACTCACTCCTGTTATGTGTGTTTTTTTTAAATCTGGAATATTTCTTCATCGCACCAATAGATATGTCGCGAAATCACTGCACTACAATCTCATCTTCCCCTCCTCTGGATTGTCTATATGTAGATACGTTTCCCTTACTTTTATGCATTCATTCGTTATAGCACTCTTCATTCGCTATTCATTTTATGTATTCATTCGTGACATCATAAAATATGCAGTTTGCAAATTACATTAATGTAAACAATTGACTGTTGCGGCTCAGAGAAAACAAATCTCTGATATTATTAAATTGTTAGATATACTGGGTTCTTTAGGAATCATAATGTAATTAACTTTAGTCCCTATTTACAAGCATATTAATTTAGTATCATATATTAATTGAATTGGGTTACTAAATGAAATATTGCTCATATTTTCGAAATTGTTTAACTTTAAAAGTTGTATTTTTATCATTAAATATATCTGGGTCTGAGCAGTGAAGAAGACACAAACTTCACAACCTATTGAGTGCGAAATATATTCCGAGTGAACTCTTAGTCACTTTAAAAGAATTTGGAATCTTATGTCATTTGGAACCTAAAAAATCACAAGGATTTGGCATGATTTATATCGTCCGCCCATCACATCTGTTGAAATAAACTTATGATGGCAAGAATTAGTATTGCTTTTTTCACTAGGGAAGATGGTATTTGAATAACTGTGCTAATACCTACAAAAAATACATACACGAACTGTAAAATATACTAATTCAAATTCGTCTCAGGCGAAGGGCACTGAAACAGCTATGTGCATATTTTCGGTTTTTGTTATACTTACAAGACAAATTTAATTTCGTCCGCTTATGAAAAGTTGTGTTGTAGACATTATACAAAATAAAAGAAAGTTTGATTCGGCGTGTCACCTTGTGTAATCTGGTTTATAAAATAGGCGCAAAGCCTCAAATTTTATAGGCATAGTCGTTTAGACATGAATGATTAAATATATTTTATTGCAAATGATCTCGCAAAAATGGAAAAGTCTTCTCAATTACGTACAGTAATGAAGGGAAGCATAAGGAATACACTGACTTTTTCACTTCTTGTCGGTTAAATGTATCTTCTACGCGCATAAATCATAAGCGGTAAGAGTAATGTCTTTTTTGTTTTCAATTTTGTAAGTTACTTAATTTACATATCTAGATAAAAGCAAAGTACAATCACACACAGTCTATACTCAAAGCCAAATTGTGCATAAATATATATGTATAGCCGTACATTGCAATGTGTGAACACATTTGTACTAAAAATATTTCTAGGTTTAAGTCAAAACAGCTGATAACGTAGTGTATTGTAGATAAATATATTCACAGGAAACGTACGAAAATATTATGTACGTCGTAGATCTGCGTAGAAATAACAGTAAAATTTGCTGCAATATATTACGTTTGGTGCGCATACATTTTGCAAAAACATACAAAAAATTGAGGTATATTAAGCAGTATTTTGTCGATTATTTATTCATTCTTTTTTTTATTCAATTAATGTTACTGATTTCTTATCGCTGTATAAAGAAGATAAAGATACTTCTTTATAAATTACAGCTCCAAAAACATACACTAATGTAGCGACAATATATGAACATTCTATGAATTGTATAATACTAGATAACTACAGACGTACAAATATGATATCGTTCTCTATTTCACAGCATTATATATTTTCAAACTATACCGGCATACATGCGATACTCCTGCATTGAATTATGTAATAAAGGATAAGAAAAATATGATCTTATACATTCTTGATTGTGCGCATATGACTGAGTATGTATAATTATGTAGAATAAGAGTAAGAAAGAGTCAGACTTAGAGATATAAATTGCATATTATATTTTTAAATTGCACAATATATATTCGCTATATAGGACTCAATATGATTCATTATACGCCAAGAAAGCAAGATGGAAGTAGAATTCGAGTATTAAGCTTAAAGTTTATTTTACTAATATCAATACTAACAAAAATACATACCATTACACACACAAATAAATAGACATACACAAACACACATGTACTGGCACACACGTACACACACACACATCCACTCACACGCACATACACGAATACAAACTCACATATATATAAAACAAAAGTCTGAAAGACTTTAATTAAATCAATTTAAACCATTCCGTTGAAGAATATGACCGAGTTATGCAATTCAAACCAGGCATAATTTCTACAGCTTCATTTAATCAGATTCATACGTAATTCCGGATTTATATACGTGTGTGTGAGTGTGTGTCTCTGTGTGTATGTATAATTGTATGTATGTGTATGCATATATGCATATACGTACATACATATGTATGTGCATATATGTATGTATCAATGTGTATATATATATATATATGTTTGTGTGCGCACGAACGGTGTATGTATTCATATATCTGCTTGTGTGTGTATCCATATTCACATCAGGTATACATGCGTAAAGACATGAATACATACACATACACGTGTGTGTGTATGCACATGTAATATATATATATATATATGTATACAACGTGGTAAAGATATAACTATATATATGCATGTAGATGGATATGTTTGTATGTGTGCGTGTGTGTGTTTGTGTA
>NC_043012.1:47165482-47185482 GCF_006345805.1 Octopus sinensis
CGCTAAATTATTCAGGTACGACTGAGTTATTGAGTTGCTCATTTCATTTTCGTTCTCTCACGTGTTTAACTTCATTGCTAGTATGTTGGACAATGTTTCTTGTGTAGCTTTTCAACTGAAATTGGATAGCCACACTATATTAGGCTGATTCTGCCCTTGGATCTCAAAAATTCTCGCCCGTAATTGAGAAATCAAATCATCCTTAATCGCATTCATGATATTGTAATGAAATAGGAATTTTGTGGTCTCTACGAATCACATTTTCACTGTTAATGAAAAATAATACGCTGATGCAGAACACGAAAAATAATACTGTTGCATTTATTTAAAATATGCTTGTGATTCTCAATCTTGTGGGCTCAAAATGACGCCGGCACAAAATTTATGGAAAATTATGCGGTATCTTAGACTGAGCCTTTTCCATTAAGGTAACACATGACATAATCTTCTTGCTGAATAACTTCGGTGCTTGAATGGGCACAGATTGGAATCCCTGGATGATGTCGTAGAAAGACAATGCTTAGCAAATTCAAATTGTGTGCGTTCCGAACTAAATTTGAACTCTATGTCTTGTGGTTCAATAACGCATATTTAAAACATCAAGCGGATTTAGCAACGCGTCGTAACAAAACATAAGGCTAACTCAAATATCCGTCGCTTAATACATTATATCATGGCTGCTATATTGATCCAAATAGATGCAGGCAGCAGAACGATACGAAAAGAAAATCAACACTAATTTTCATTCGGGTCTACCATTATATCTCTATGAGGAACTCTCTTCAGTATGGGACAATGAAACACTACTTAAAATGCATGGTGTTTACTAAAAGCACAGATCTTTGATGCTTTGAGCGCTAATAAACATCAAACATATATCGACAGGTACAAGACTAGAATTAAACAACTTGTAAGCATCTGGAGGTACGATTTTAGGTGGGTTTCATTATATCTCAAGTTTAATGACCACAAAATGGAACATGTTGCCCAAAACAAATAGATATGAAATTCAATTCTTGGCAGTCCAGATCCCTTGAAATTCTGAAAACTGTGGAATGGTAAGACATTACTTTCGTGCAACAAAACAAAGGTATGTTTCGAACCGGAACAGTTCTACGTTCGTCAAATGGAAAGATGGCACAAACGATATCAACGGGAAAATTCTAAAAACTAGTGAAAAGAATATACATTGAATGGTGAGTGAGGAAAAACTTTCTCAAGAACAGCATACAAAAGCCAATCATCAACAGCTTAGCAGCACCTCGAAAGCACTCCGTACCTTAGATAATATAAAGCTTTTGACCTGAGAGCATTCTGAATGAGATATATGAAATTGGAACTAAATCTAGAGCCAGAGGAAATGTCATCATTACCATCTTCAGCAAGTAAGATTATTGCAAAAAAGTTAATCGTACTTTTTGGTGATTGTAAGGAAAATTCCTGTAAGGATCATCCATAAACGCGAATGTGATGGTGAAAATAACCTGCACACACACACACACGCACGCACACACACACACACATACACATATATACAGTGGTAATTTTCAATAAACCTACTTGAAAATATCAAACCTACAATTTGGTACGGTCTCAACAACAGGTCAGTGTTAAGTGAAGAAAGAGAGCAGGCGAATCTTAACGACCCTAAGCTCTTTCCCGTCTTCTCAACTATTTTCTAATTCCCTCGAAGCAAATAGCCTCCGTGGCGAAGCAAATAGCCTACCTGTTATATCGCACAGATAACGAGTTGTTCACTCCTAGCATTAATCAAGAGAACAAAAACCATGAAAATATCGATAACTTAACATCAGTATAAAGATGTTGTCCTCCAACAGGACTATAAGAATTTAAGTGACACATATTCAGCTTAATATTTTGGATCAAAAAGCATTCATCAAGAAGTAAGTCGCTCAAGAATTTCAATCTTTCTCCTTATATATGTAATATCTAGTACATGAAGATTTCCTTCTTTTTGAAGTGGCCTGGTAAGTATAATTTCGTACTTTATACTGGTTTGTTGATTCGGTTAGTCCCCAGAACCACTGTAATATCATATAATGCATCTCATAAATCGTTAGCATAAAGTATTTAATATAAACGCTTTAATGAATAAAAGAATATGAATTAAGTTTTGTAGAAATGTCAAAAAAAAAGTTTTAACGAATACTCAAATATAGCAAATTCCGCTAAACGTCTCCAGAAATAAATATAAGAAAGCTGACCAAAAGGTTTCTTGAGTAGAATAGACTTATAGGGCCGGTTTTCCCGGTTTTCATGCTGTATATATTCTCCACCTGGGTGGGACGCCGGTCTCTCACAGGATTATTCACTTTTACCAGCGGAGTGGACTGGGGCAATATGAAAGAAGGTATTTTGCTCAAGAACACCACGCATCACCAGGTCCATGAATCGAACTCACAATCTTATGATCATAAGTCCAACATCCTAAACGCTAAGACAGGCGCTTCCACAAAAGCAGGCATTTGAAGTTCTTGTTAACACCCGATAGTCTATGGACGTGTTAAGACACGGAGTCGTCTTCGTAATATACAGCACGAAGATATATTGTGGTGTTCATTCGGAAATCTACAAAAGAAATCATAGCTACAATGTAATACAAATTCTGATTTACTAAAACAGAGAGGAAAATCTGATATTTATATATAACATAAAGGCATGAATTAAATTCTCACGAAATACATTTTTTAGCAGATCATGAATGTAGATTAATATATCATATGCAATATGCAACTGGATAATGAAGGGAAAATTCAATGTTCAGCATGTAATATTACCAACGTAATAGAAATGTTTATGATTTTCGAACTTTGCTATTGAGTTAATGCATGATACCCAGGCTGAACAGCATGACGAATACACAGGAATTGTTGTTGCAAATAAGGTGAAATTAATGGCAAGGATAAAAGCGCATTAAACATTGACTGGTAGGTGGGAGCAGAAACCTCTGCATGGCAAATATGTAGCCCGTAGCAAACAAGCTGATGTTAACCAGAAGCACAACCATTAGCGGCTTTCCCCTTAGCTGCTCAAGATCAAAACTTATTGACCCGAACTTTGAAGCTGATGTGATGATTCTGCGCTTTGAAACAGCGGACAAACTAATCTCAGGATGTAAAGTTTTGGCACCAATGGAGTACAAATCAAGACATAACAGATTTTTCCAATATCTACACTGGTCAATGTATCGGTGTGATAAAATGAAAATGGTCGGCAAATGGTATAAACACCACACTAGCTTTAACTGAGTAGAGAAAAGAAAACGATTTCTTCGGACTTTGCAATACATAAAGACAAAACCGTCAAAGGTAATAAACCGAATATTATAATAAAACACAAATAAAATACAGTCTCTTTATTGATCGACATGAATATTTCCTTGTAATTATAATTTCTCACCAAAAGAATTTAACAAGCTACGAATATATAAAATTTTATCATGGAAATTAGAAAAATGTGGCATCTCAAGGGGTTACGATACCGATGATTGGAGGGGCACTTCGAATAATGAAGATATCTGCTTGTCAGTTGTTTGACCTTAACCAATTGAACATATCGTCAGCTGACGATATGTGCATCTCTGATCAGGAGCAGAGGTATTAGGGAAGTATTTTCGCCATGTGTTGTAAATAATTCTTTGGGAGTATGGATAATTCGCCTTTGGAAACATGAGTGTTTCGTTCAACATCCTTCAACAACAATTATTCGGGGATCTTTTGAGCGGAATGGGATACTCAGTCTGCAGAAAATTCTAACAGGGGTCCACTTGAAGGTCATGCATTGTTTATCTTGATAGGAGACAACCATGACGCGCACACATGTTGCATGTGCCTGGTGTACGCTTATCAGACGGGTAGTCATGATGGGTATACCGGGCTTCGTATATTTAACCCCAGTTTCACTTTGAGGGCATGCACTGACCTCTCGCTCAATAATAATAATAATAATAATAATAATATTAATAATGATGATGATGATGATAATAATAAACCAATAATAATGATAATAATATTAATAATAATGATGAGGACAATAACAATAATAATAATAACAAAAACAAAAATAATAATAATAATACTAATAATAATAATAATAATAATAATAATAATAATAATAATGATAATAATAATAATAATAATAATAATAATAATAATATAATAATAATAATAATAATAATAATAATATAATAATAATAATAACAGAAAATAATAATAATAACAGAAAAAAGATGGTATAGGCACACACTAACAACAGAAAAAAGATGGTATAGGCACACATAACAACAGAAAAAAGATGGTATAGGCACACACCACAACAGAAAAAAGATGGTATAGGCACACACCAGAAAAGGCCACAGAAAACGAGAAAGCAACCATACTCTGGGATATGCCGATACACACAGATAGAGAAATTAAGGCCAACAGACCAGATATAGTTGTCAGAGATCATGAAGAAAAAAAATGCTTTCTAATTGATGTATCAATACCGGCAGATGACAACGTGTCTCTAAAAGAAATGGAGAAACTCTCAAAATACAAAAACCTGGAAATAGAGGTAACTAGAATGTGGAATCTGAAAACAGAAACAATTCCTATCATAGTAGATGCATTAGGCATGATAAAAAAATATTCAGACAAATACATAACAAAATCACCAGGACTTACAAACACATATAACATACAGAAAATTGCACTACTAGTCACTGCACACATCCTACGCAGAACACTTTCCATACAAGAACCATCAGAGCATCACAACAAATCACAGCACATACCCAAGGCACACAGAGCTGCGCTCGGTAGTGAAGTGAAAGCACGCTATAAAAATAAAACTACTGAACAATAATAATAATAATAATAATAATAATACCAATAATAATAATGATAATATTTTTAAAAAATGAAAACTTAATAATTTAAATTTACTTGAAAAGAAAAATTCAAACAGTACACCGAATCGCTTGTCAAATGGTTATTCTGGAAGCGCGTCTGTCAGGAGGCTGTCAGCCTGACGGAGCAAAGTTTTGAGATGGCAGAATATCTTCCCCGAATACAAACGTGGAAGGTTGTTTAAACGGGATTTGTCCCAAATTAATCCCCCAAATTTTACCACCACAACGATCACAAAATCAAAAATGTAAAAGAACTAAATTGAACCGGGAAGAAAATAAAGAAGTAATATAAGCCTATTACTTTGCATTAAGTGGCCAACCCAAGAGAAACACACCGCAAACTCCTACAGAATTTGGAGGAGCTGGAATCCAGCTAGCAGACCAAACATGGATAAAAACAGATTAGCAAATGTTAGAAGGGATATCTTCAGAAATACCAGACTCACAGATGCAGAATTAACCTCTATTAAAAAAACTGGTAGAGATTGACCTAAATATAAGTCATGAAAGAAATAACGAAGCGGAGGAGAGGAATGTTGCAACACAAGCATTAACTGAAAGACAACCATCTTCCGAAACCGCTCAAGAGCCTAAAGAAGAAGGAAAATATAATGACCCCAGAAAAAACAGCCAGGAAAATGATGTCAAAACAGAATTTGAAGACCACATATTTGCTGAACAACACAGAAAATCTATCATTCAAATGAGGCAGGAAGTTCTGAATGCGCTTCATAAACTCTCAAATGCACACCAACATAAAACACAAATAAAAATTGGCAACTGCGTTACACAAGACATCATACAAGAACTAAAACCCGATCATAATAAGTTAAATGAAATCATTTACTCTGTGCTAAGGTAATCGAAAGACACTGTTTAACACCCCAAAAGCCAACAATACCAAATTCGAAAAGAAAATCAAACTGGAGGAGTAGAATTGAAACTAAGTTTGAATCATTGTGAAGGGAGATATCAATATTAACTGAGCTAATCTCTGGAAATGGTGTAAGATCAAGAAAAGGCAGAAAGATTGTGAGAAAATATACAATGTCAACAAGAGAAGAACTAATGTCAGAGAAAGAAACATTTAAACAGAAAGTTCAAGCAAGATCTCAGAGAATACGCGGATTTGAGAACAGAATCAAATTCTACAAACAAAATAAGATATTCAAATCCAATGCCAAATAATTTTACAGGGAAATAGGGAAAGAAAAACATAACCATTGAAAATCCACCCCTAATGGAAGAAGTTGAAAACTTTTGGAATGGGATCTGGAGTGATGAGACACCATATAATGAAAATGCAGAGTGGATCAAACGCACCCAAGATGCCTACAAAATCTACAAGAACAGGAATGGAAAGACATCTCAATCGCCGTCCTAAGGAGGACACTAACGAAGGCTCAAAATCCCCTGGTATTGATAGAGTACCAAATTTCTGGCTCTCATTACTTCCGTCCGCACTCAAAATGTTATTGATACTATTTAATAGTATTATGAAAGACCCGGAAAAAAAATCCCCATTGGATGACAAATAGCATTACTTACCTCCTCCCCCAAAATAACGAAACGAAAGACCCAAAAAACTACCGGCCTATAACATGTTTGTCTACTACCTTTAAGATGTTGACATCTATTCTAGTAGAGAAAATATATACGTTTATGGAAGAGAATGACTTCTTTCCCACTGAACAAAAAGGATGCAAGCGAGGCTCATACGGATGCAAAGATCTGCTCCTAATTAATCGCATGATTCTTGAGAACTGCCACAACAAGCGCAGAAATATCAGCTCTTCATGGATTGACTATAAAAAAAGCCTTTGACAGCAGTCACATTCGTGGATTCTGAAATCGCTGGTCATTTTCAAAATTTCTCCTGTGATTTCAGATTTTTTAAAGTATAATATGTTACTATGGAAATACGAAGCTCCAATTATATCATTCTAACGGAGTTTTGCGTTCAAACAATATTAGCATAAACTGTGGCATTTTCCAAAGTGACTCACTTTCACTACTAATTTTCTGCATAGCACTAATACCACTCTCAAGTGAACTGAATAGAAAAAGATATGGCTACAAACTTGACAACAGGAAAATAAGCCATCTATTTTATATGGATGATTTAAAACTATATGGCAAAGATCATGAAGAGTTTGGAGGACTACTTACATACTGTGAAATGATGCAGTGATGATATCGGGATGGACTTTGGCCTTGAAAAGTGTGCCAAAGCCACGTTTAAGAAAGGGAAATTGGTAAAGTCAAGTCCAATCGAATTAGATGTCGAAACAGTAATAAAGGAACTTGAGGAGGAACAAACCTATAAATACCTAGGAATAAATGAAGGATCTGGTATCCAGCATGCAAGCATGAAGAAGAAGGTTAGCAAGGAATGTTATAGAAGAGTTCGAACAGTCCTGAAGTCTGAGCCGAATGCATATAATAAGGTGTTAGCCATAAATTGCTTCGCAGTCCCAGTTGTTCTTTATAGATTCAATGTGCTTAACTGGAATACCAGTGAAATAATGAAAATTGACAGAGAAATCCGCAAGCTACTGACCTGTAATAAGATGCAGCATCCAAAGGCAGACGTGGAACGTCTTTACCTTCCCAGAATTCAGGGAGGTCGAGGCTTGATCCAGCTTGAACTTACGCACAAAACCACCACAATCGGACTGGCCAAATACCTTGAAGCAACCAACGATTTGATACTAAAACATGTTAAAAAGCATGAAAGACCGAAAAAAACTTCACTCTATTCTGAAAGAGAGCAAAAAATTCGCTGCTGATCTCTTAGAGACGCTCCAGATTGATCAGGCTGAAGGAAATGCGCCAACTGCTGCTGCAAAGAAAATAATATTAATTGCAAAGACAAAAGTACATGAAATATTACCTAGCAGATGGGAACAGAAACCTCTGAATGGCAAGAATGTGGTCCGTAGCAAACTAGTTGATATCGACCAGAAATACACGCATCAGTGGTTACGAAGCTCAGAGCTAATAGCAGAGAGTGAATGTTTCCTATTAGCAGCTCAAGACCAAAGATTATTAAACCGAAACTACCAAGGCAATGTGATAAAAAATGGAGCTGACTCAAAATGCCGATTCTGTAACGATGAGATTGAAACTATAGACCACTTAATCTCAGGGTGTAGAATCTTAGCACCTGTAGAATATAAAGCAAGACATGACAGAGTCGGCCAGTATTTTCACTGGACAATATGTCGGCATTATAAAATCAAAACCGCTGACAAATGGTATAAACATCATCCTGAAGTTTTGACTGAGAGAGAAAATGTGTCGATTCTCTGGGACTTCCCCCTTACATACCGACAAATAGTATAAAAGCTATTAAACCGGATATGATTATAAAAGATCAGGCAATAAAGGCATGTTTATTAATTGACATGAGTATTCTTTGCGATCACAATATAGCAGCGAAAGAATTTGACAAGCTTAGTAAATATAAAGACTTGCTAATAGAAACTGAAAATATACGGCATATCAAGGCGACTACAGTACCAGTGATTGTAGAATCTCTAGGAATGATAAAAAACAGTACTGAAACCAGTATCATTTGAGAAAGATACCAGGCCTACCATCTCTACAGGAAGTGCAGAAAATCGTGTTAACTGGAACAAATCATGTACTGAGAAGAGCATTATCGCTGTGAAAACAACATCTACTCGTGAATTTATTTGTTTCTGAATTTTTGAAATACATATTTTACCTGTGAATTTGCGTGTGTAATCTGGGATTGCATACAATGAGCTTCTCTGTCCTATGTATACGGAAAACACTCGGCGAGAAATAGAAATGGTTAGCAGAGAAATCGTTAGAAGGAGAGTTCTAAGCAGAAAACTTGTGGATATACAACGTTACAGGTAATAACCCGCTAGCCTCCTAAATCCCACAAGGAATCAGACTAAACCTGAGACAAACCAAAAATAATGATGATGATGATAATAATAATAATAATAATAATAATAATAATAATATAATAATAATAATAATAATATAATAATAATAATAATCATTACTACTACTACTGATGATGATGATGATGATTATGACGATGATGATAAACAAAATAATATATAAGAGGACCCACATGAACATTAAAGTTTATATCGTTACCTTCTTAATTTACGAGAGTTTACGAACAGCTATTATTTCATGGCTACAACAACAATTTTTAGGACATAAGAAAATAAAAACATTGAGGGGAAATAAGCAACATAACATGTTAAAAAATGTGAGAACGCTGTCTAATGAGACTACACACATACATACATGATGCGTACATACAGAGGCATATATATATATATATATATATATATATCAAATAAAATCAAAAACAGAACACAAAGGTTATCGCGGTGCACGTGTTTCAAGCTTCATAAGCGACCTGTTCATTACATCATTGTATAATAGATATAAAAGATGATTTAAGCTCTCTTCAGCCGCATACATTGTTATTCCAAAGAGTTGCATCACGCTGTAAAAAATATGAAAAGTACATGCAGTATTACCAATTATAATAGGTATATCATATCTCC
The DNA here is from genome assembly GCF_006345805.1 of Octopus sinensis. Classification (NCBI taxonomy): domain Eukaryota; kingdom Metazoa; phylum Mollusca; class Cephalopoda; order Octopoda; family Octopodidae; genus Octopus; species Octopus sinensis. Next base: position 47,174,954 of record NC_043012.1, read on the forward strand.
CTGAGAAAGTGTATTTGTAAAATTACCTCACTTTATAACTATATAAAGATTCATTGGATTTCGAAAATCTTCGCATACTGTATCACCAGTTATACAGCATCTTTTATATCTATTATACAATGATTTAATGAACAGGTCGTTTATAAAGCTTGAAACACGTGTACCGCGATATCCTCTGTGTTTCACTTTTGATCTTATTTGATATATTCTCTCTCACCTCTGCCACTATCTGGCGTGTACAGGTGCTTACACTTATCAAGTATTCATCCTAAATTTGCAGTACCTATATATACATATATATATATATATATATATATATATATATAAACGGTGGGCTGCTTCCATTTTTCGTCTACCACATCCACTTACACGGTTTTGGTCAGCCCGAGGTTATATTAGAAGACACTTGCCCTAAGTGCCACGTAGTGGGACTGAACCACGAACTATGTGGATGGGAAGCAAGCGTCTTACCATACATTCACGCCTGCGCCTACATATATATATATATATATATATATATATATTATATATATATATATATATATATATATATATATATATATATATATATATATATATTGGTTGTATACTGTCAATGATCCTGAAACACGGTGTCCCTAGATGCAGTTCCGACGGCCGGGGGTGTTTGTCTCCCCTTCGTATATGTATATAAGGACACTGGGAAAAATGTGTCGAAGCTGTCAGGAGGCGTTCGATGCCTCCTAGGGCTATACAACGGTGGTGTACCCCCTACTGTCACGTTCTTGTTAGATTGACAGTATACAACCATTCTATCGCCCCACCACAGTACATGTCTCTACGAGAGATTTAGAAATTCAATATTTCTTATTTATATATTATATTATATTAAATTAGAGATAAAACCATTATAAGGCAAATCAAACAGTGAAAATCATAAGCCAATACATAGAAATAAAATTAATTAAAAATATAATAAATATAAAATATAAAATATAAAAATCCAATTAAAATATTTAAATTAAAGTTAAAATTTAAAAAAATATTTTAAATTAATAAATTAAACTTGTAAATTTTAAATATATATATTTATTATTTATTTATTTATTTTTTTAACTATCAAAATGTATTAAAAGTTTAATATAAGATAAAGAGTAAAAACACTACGATCGTTTCATGCCCGTAACCAATTCGAATAACAAAAATATTAATAATTCTAATTATGGTTACAGTCAATCTTCAGGTTAATTGTAATATTTTAATAAATAATCAGAAATATTTAAACAATATTTTTTAAGAAATAAATAATATAATAAATGTTCTTATAAAAAACTCTATTATCAAACTAGAAACTTAACGATTATGATTTTGTGAAAACAACGATTATAATATTAATTTTAATTCTTAAGTATTAATTTTTAAGGTAAGAAACCCACCAATTATCTAATATCAGTAATAGTCAATATCTAATTACATAAATATTTTACAAAAAAATGATTATTCATATAAATAAAATATAAAATTTAAATAATATATAAATTTTCAATGAAAATATATAAATGTATATAAATATTATAATTAAGATCTAAAATAATCTCTATAAATAGATATATATGCACATATAATAAAGACCTAATAAATTAATTTTTCATATTTCAAGATGAAATAGCTAATTTCAAGAATACAAATAAACAATTTTAAACGAACGCTATAGCAAATTAACTATCTTTATATCTCGTTGGCTAAATAATAACTTTCAAAAATCTTACATTTAAAATACTTTAAGAAATAATCAATTCGCAGTTATATAGTATCAAATAAATACTATAAATATATTTATCAATGTAACTTTAAAATATATAAGTTAAAATAATAATTATATAGAAAGTTACGATGATTAGATAAACAACCATATTTACATAAAAAGCAATAATATTATACCATACGACTTATGAAATATTAAAATTTAAAATTTAAAGATCTTAAATATAAATAAGTACTTAGCTTACCGAGGTTTTGCGACGCTTTGAAAAGGATCTTTAGTGTTTGAATATATGCCATTTTAAAGTAGCCGTTCTGTAACAAGATTGCTCTCTCCTTACAAAAGGGTGGAGAAACTAGACATGGATTGATCTCACAGTTGACCCAGAACGATGTTCCAACAGCACCACCTATCAAATTTCTGAGGTTTCCAAATGCATTCAGTTATTGCCCTGTAGTTAGGGACTAGATACAGGTTTCGCGATTCATGAATACAGAAATTAGTCGACTACAGTAAATATTACGATCAGAACTTATATATATATATAATATATATATATATTGATATATATATATATATATAATATATATATATATATATATATATATATATATATATATATATATAATATATATATATATATATATATATATATCAATATATGCTTGTATGAACGTGAGTGTTGTATGAGCACCTGCATGTGCGTGTGAGCGTGTGTGTGTCTGTTCATGTGTGCGTGTGTGCGTGTGTGCATGTGTGTGTCGAAACTCAGAGAAAAATAATTTGACCTTTTAAACAGCTGTAAGTTATTGATGTATTTGTGTATGCTAAATCGTCTCGGAAATTTTTCAGCTGTTTGTACAAAACATTGTCGATAGTACCTGTACATATATATTTCTTCTGATGTTCCTAATTAGCAGTAGCTAACAGTTTTGATTTGTTGATATGTGTCCAGTGTCTCCGAGCGAAAATCCTGACAGAATGTATACACGTGCTGTAAAGATAGCTTAAAGAATCAGGTGAAAAACCTAAAGACAATATGGCGATCACAGACAGAAATGTGATTCATTAAGTATTATTCTACGAAATCTAATTTACTGAGAAATAGCTATTTGTTTAGATCTTTTATTAATTGAATAAATCGCTTCTGATAAATTTTGTTTTTATTCCAATCTATTGTCAATTAACTGGTTGAAATGACAACACACACTCAACTTTAGTTATGAAGGGATTTATTTACCAATTGTATCATTATTCTATGTAGATATTGGCAACGTTATCTTATATCTGGCAATTTGAAACAAGATTACAGAGAACAGTTTTAGTGCCTTTAGGTTAAGCAATCTCAAAGGGATATTTCTAATAGAAAATCATTAATTCTAATATATGTAACAAGATAAATGATACCACAGATACTTGTCAGAATGACACGACTCTGAACTAAATAAAGTATACTTTTGTAGGTTTGAAGAACACTCGGCCACAAAATAGGCATATATTTCTTAAGTTGACAAACATGTTGACAACATACACTGGAGTAATAATTTATGAGTGATTCATTCGCCTATGACCTTTCGACAAAATCTAATATTTTATCTAAGCATCAAATTATGTCAGTATCTCATGAATATTTATGTTCATGAGAAGGATTTGCCTCGGAGATTTCCCAGTAGAGATAATACTAAAACTTATCGGCAGCTGTATCTTAACGTGTAGGTCATGCATGATAATTTGTTTAGATAGTGACATATTTGATATTTATGTAACGTATATACATATTCTACCCTTATATGTACCCTTATTTGTCAACGTATTTTTGTCGGCGAAAATATTACAAAAGATGATAGGTTGGATTGCACCTGTCCTAGTGTCCGAACGCTTTGAAAAAGAATCTTTAGTGTTTGAATATATGCCATTTTAAAGTAGCCGTTCAGTAACAAGATTGCTCTCTTCTTACAAAAGGGTGGAGAAACTAGACATGGATTGATCTCACAGTTGACCGAGAACGATGTTCCAACAGCACCACCTATCAAATTTCTGAAGTTTCCAAATGCATTCAGTTATTGCCCTGTAGTTAGGGACTAGATACAGGTTTCACGATTCATGAATGCAGAAATTAGTCGACCACAGTAAATATTACGATCAGACCTAAATACGGCTTCGCAAAGAATCAGATTATCATTCTCAACATATATATTAAGAACGCCTTCATAAATCGATATTACTAATTTATCGTTTCGTGATGATTTGAAAGTAATCGACTCTAGAAGGATCAGAAAATTACCGGCAAAACAACGAGAATAGCAAAATAGGTCAAGGTTCAAAACCGACTTAAATGTAACTCCCAACTAGAGGACGAATACACCATGAGATTGAGGATAGCTCGAAAGACAAACCTGTAACTCAAATGTGGCGAATTGGCTGACTGATTAGTGTGTTGGATAGAATATCTCCTGGTGCCTTGTGCCGATTCTGTGCTGTCTGAGAACCTCTCTCGTCGAAATCAGCATTGTTTCCCATCAATTCACGGTCAACAAATACATTTAAATTCAGAGCACTTGGAAGTCGGAACTTTTAAAGTATTGGGCAAGTGGACTCGCGGCTCTTTGCATTGTTTAAGGAACGCACGAGAGGACACTCCTACTAAGCTTCATCAGACGCTGTCGGCAGCATGTCCCTTACATAAATAACGATGTCTATGAATTGCGAAGAGGGTAAAAATGAGAGTTAGGACACTTTAATTTGAAATCTGAAGAATTTTATGCCCGAGAGAATAACAGTGTGGCATATAGAAGAGACTATGTTATAAATAGTGTGGGAAAATTATATTTTCTTTAGCACATTAGTTAACAGGCCAACGAAGCATTCTTTCTTTCCCCTCTTGAAATGTAACAGAAACTTATTTCCAACAGTATATGTATATGTAAAAATACATATACTACATATACATACATACAAACACACATACACACACACACACACACACACACACACACACACACACACCACACACACACACTAACACACACACACACACACACACACACAAACACACATATCTATATAAGAGCAAAACGCACCCCGTCCAATGGACGGTGCTGAATTGTCAAACACTTAAACCAAATTTTCTCAAAACAACTTGTCTGACCGTCCCATTTTGTGGCATTATTTGAAGCCAGCAGGCTTTCTTGCGCAAACTGCATGTGCATTTTTCTCGCGTACGCGTAGTATCGATCGCAACAGCTGATGTACTTGCGCGTACAAATGCATGTTCCCACGGCTTTATCGATTTCATTCTCACCTAGAATCGTTTTTTTGTAATCTTTTCAAGACTTATACACGCCCTGATACCGTTGGTATCTACATATCAAATTTGAGTGCAATCGGATGGAGGATACCCGAGGTGATAGAAGACACACACAGACAGACAGAACGGATTTTATATAATAGATATATATATACCTGCATACATACATAAAAACATACACTCGAGGTCTGAGATTAATAAGTATCCGGACTGTTGCCGCAGTAACGAATCTTTAGAACGCAGAGTGAAACCCCTTGGCAAAGACTGACCTTGAACTCTGCTGTGCATGCGCCCTATGTTTAAACGCTCTAGCTCACTTCAGCTGTTTACAGCAGTGTTTTGTGCCAAATTGCTTTCCGCTGACCAAAAGGATACTCGGATTTCAGTTGCACAGAATCTCCTTGATTGTGCCGAGAACAAAGAAAACATTTGAAAACCTTTCGTCGGCCTCCGAGCAGGTATCGCCAAATTTTGCCAAAATTTGGCGAAGATTCTCTGCTCAACATTCTCTATGTTCAATGCGACTATCATACGCTACATACCTTCCTTCAAAGCACTACTGTAAACAGCGGAAGTGAACTAGAACATTAAAATTTACTGCACATGCACAGCAGAGATCGCAATGAATCTGCGCTAAGCGGATTCACTGCGTTTTTTTAGCTTCGTTAATATGGCAACAGTCCGGATACCTATTGATCTGACCACGCATACACACACTCACACATACACACATACACATATGCTACATATACACACAGACATGCAGGAAGTAAATAGACACCAATGATTTTCAAAATCTTTTATCTAATACGCAAAGGGAACATTTGAAATGTAAACGATAGGCCGGACATTCCCATTTAGTTGACATTCCCTTTGCAGTTTTTAATTCAGAAACCCTTTTTGGCATTGAGCTGATGAGCTTTATGATTGTCTCTCGTGGAATTTCAGCCCACTTTTCATGGAACAATCGAAACAATTCATCATTAGATTTATGTTTCTGTCGAGTCTTTTGTATAGCTCTCTCTAGTATGCTCCAAAGATTTTCAATTGGGTTCATGTCGGGAGATTGGCTCGGCCAAGGAAGCTTTTTGATCCCATTTTCAGTCAGCCATTGTTGATTCCTTTTCGCTGTGTGGCATGGAGCCCCATCTTTCATGAATAAAAACTCATTTTGCATTATATTATTGTGCGAATATATCGGAAGTAGTCCTTGCTTAAGTATTCGATGTATTTTTCAGAGTTTATTTTTCCAACACATTCGATCAGCTCAGAGCGACCAATGCAGGTGACAACTCCCCATACCATTACAGAGATACCACCATATTTCATAGTTGGTTGGAGTCGTTTCAAATCAATTCTTTATTGAGAAGCCTCCAGATCTAAACACGTCCACTGTCTGAAAATAATACAATTCTGGATTCATCTGAGAAAATCACTCTATCCCAAAATGAACTGGATTTTTCTGACATCTCCTTAACCCATTTCATTCTTTTCATAATATTAATTGGTTTTCTTCTAGCTGCTCGTCCATAATACCCAAGCTTATGCAGATGTGTAACACACGTTCATGGACTAACTTCTAGCTGTTTTGCAATGCCAGAAGGCTTCGAACGCGGTTCGTTTTCCACAATTCTCTTCAAACAAGGAAGGTTCCTTTCCGAGGACCCAGTTCGGCAGAGACGAGAATCTGTTGATTTTTTTCCTTGGCATTTGAGTTGCACTATAGTCCTATTAATAGTAGCAAGAGGAATTTAAAGATTTTCAGTAATTTTTGCTGTCTAAGCCCAGCTTCAGATTGCCCTACAATACGACCTCTTTGAAAATCTGACATTTCTGCTGAATTTTTTTGTGCGTGGCATGGTTCCTCTTAGCAAATGTTTAATATAATGGCAGCTGGAAATAAAAAATAATAATTACATCGTAAATTCTACACTGCTGAAAACATGTTAAGACGCTTAGATCAGACATTTTGAAAATTAAAGGTGTCTCTTTACTTCCTGCATGTCTGTATATATATATATATATATATATATATATATATATTTATTCGGTACATATACTACATACACACACACACACACACACACACACACACACACACACATACATATATATATATGTATATACACTAGAGAGAATTTAAACTGGAGTTTAACGGTCATAGCCAAATTTGAGTCCTGTATTTAAACTAACGTTCATTAATTTTGCTATATCAACAAGAATGTAAGTGTATGTGTGTGTGTCTACACGCAGGCGCGTGTGTTTGTACGTGTGTGTGTTTGTATGTGTATACACGCATGTATGTGTACACATACTTATATATGAATCACAGGGTAGTTATGAAACTATTTTGTCGGCAAATATTAAAATAAACATCACTCAATACCAGGAGAAATAGAAATGTAAAAAGAAGAAAAATAAAAGTTTTAAGTAGATCCAAATTATCAATTGTAACGTCAGAAAATACTCTCAAATAAATTGCTCTCATTTATCGTAGATTTGCTGTCTACTCTTCATAAATCTATTCAGTACTATTGATCCCGTCTTAACTAATTGTTTTAACTAGACGTATATTTAATTATAGATGACGAAATTTTGTATCAACTACAGGCATCGCCAGAATCAAACAGACACCTCACGTGGGCTACACGCGCATCGCGTCAATTTCATTGGTTTATTTCGATCGATATGGCGAACTTTGAACTTTGCTTGTACATTTAAATTTAGGTGTATTTGAGTTTGTATATATTTGTGTGAGTGTTTGTGAATATATATATATATATGTATGTAAGTATGTATGTATGTGTGTGTGTGTGTCTGCATGTGTGTGTCTGTGTGTGTGTGTGTGTATGTGCGTACGTGTATATATATATATATATATATATATATATATATATATACACACAGAGAAGGAGATAGAAAGATAGATATATCGCTAGATACACCATCATCCTCATCATCATCATCTTCATCATCATCAACAACATCAACATCAGCATTAAACTTCGCGACGTAATCTTCACGGAATTTCCAAACAAAAGTTCTTGTAAATTAAATATTGCCGATGTCTCAGCATTGAGTTTAAAAGGTAAGTGGTAAATTCTCATACACGATGTGAACAAAATCTCTCGGAATTTATCTTTTTCTGTGCGTTCTATTTCGAGGAATATATATGTCAAAGCCATGCTGTGAAAGTGAGAAAACACAACTGAGACCAGCAGCGTACGGCTTTTGGTAAAATAAATAAATTAGCTTCACATACAGTAATCCTTCGATTATCGCGGATGTTACGTTCCAAAATCTCCCACAGAAATAATTAAAACCTAAAAAAATATAAATACCTATCGGCCGCAGAAACCCGGATATACTGATGAGTCCCTATATAAATTTACATATATTAGCCAGAAACATGCGCGATAGGTGAACCGTGATGTATTGAGTGCGGGATCGGTGAACCGCGATATGGCATGGGATTTAGATATACTCGGCAAAAATTTTAGACGTAATATACACGTACATGACAAGAGAGCTATTATTCACTTGATGATTAAACGTCGTTTAAATATAATTTATCATTTAGCAAAAAGCAATGGTATGGGATGTAATACGCTAGAACATAAAACGGAACTTCTTATATACAATTGGAATGAAATATTCAGCAACTTATTTAGTAACAAGTTTTATTCTGGAATGCTTGTATATAGTTCTGCTCGTATATAGTATATAGTACATGGTTCAGCAAATTATATTTGTTTGGACGGTCAACATTTGATGTGGTTTTAGAGTGAAGTTTTGACTGCTATATCTAGCATGGTGGTAACTTTTAAATACCCTTAATTTTAATTTTAATAATTATAATTATTACCTATGACGTTTTTATTCCCAAGATAGCCACTTGATATGATCGATATTTTAAATAACGATCTTGTCCATATATATATATATATAGTCGCCATGATAGATCGTTAGCCACTACACACATTTTTTCACTCCTTTTTTTTTCTCTCCTTGTTTTTTCTGTGTCCCTTTCTGTAGAAGAGCGTAGGCTCGAAACGTAAAAGACTTTTTCTATTCCTGAGCGTTATACTAATACATCTGTTTGTTTTGTACACCAACTGTCTTCGTCTTATGTCTTTTTCGTAAACTCTCCTTACATATATATATACACACGTATATCTAGATACATATAATATAGTTGTTTGTATTTGTGTGTGTGCGTATGTTTGTGTGTGTGTTCGTGTGTGTGTGTGTGTGTGTGTGTATATGTGTGTGTGTATGTGTGTGTATAGGTCACCTTTCCATCAGTTTCCGTTTACTAAAACCACTCGCAACTGTGTGGTCGGGAGCACCTGCGATGTTCGTACATACAAACTACGAAGCGTAAAATTTAAGTCATGCGGACATCGTTGCAATATGTGTAGAACAACATATCACAACGCTTTAGCTATTGCTTACTTTCTTAATATTGCAAGACATTCTGCGCACAAATTTCGAACAGATTTCAATGTCTCTGTCGGGAATGTTTCAACTGAATCAAAGAAACGAAAATATTTTAAACAGCTACGCACTAAAAAAATTCTGCCACCCACGTAGCAGTTTTGACACATCATCAATGATGACAGCGGAAAATCGATGTAAGTCATCGACCTGAATATTTTCGATGACAGATTGGACCATCAGAACCGACGTTGGTAACAAGTCGGACATAGAGAGGAGTGTCCCAATTCATGTCAGTAAAGACACAGGGAAACCGTCTGGTCAGTTACTAAAAATGTCGAAATCCTCATGAATGTGGCATGCTTTGCTTCTTCTCTGATGGGAAAAATTTCGACCAAGACGAGCGTCTTACAGGAGAAATCGCAGATGGTAATAAATAGGGTTTTAGGAGTGGTAAATGACAGACATCATGTCATACTACGCCGTAATCTCTACAGTTCTTAAAATCAATGTTACTGAAGACAGTTGTTAAGCTCTTGATAGCTGAAGTACGCAGTAATTGACATACGGATCTCAACAATACAGAGCACGTTTTAACAAAGACCACGTAACCCAGTTATAGATGTCAAACAATTTATCGATAATGAAGGACGAAACTTGTGGCCTTAAAATTCATCAGACTGAATTCTACGGTACACTACTGAAGATCACCATTGTCGAAGATATGCCCGCAATATAGAACTATAAGTGAAATGAATTCCGATTTAGTGTTGATATGTCAACGACCCCAATTTCGCACTGGAACAGTAATCGAAACTGAAAGTAGATTCTCTGAAGTATCTAATAAGAAACCGTGTACAAAAAATGCTTTTTGAATTTCATTTGAATGTTTTCTCTTGTTTTTGCGTTACCTCATATGTCCTGATGTACCTCTCGTACCGAGCGAAAACATCCATGCACACACCCAGACACAAAGACAGGTATATATATATATATTCTCTAACCAAACGATGTAAATCTTGTTTATATACATACACACACATA
>NC_043012.1:47187982-47212982 GCF_006345805.1 Octopus sinensis
CGACTCAGAAGTTGAGTGAAAATTCGTTCCATGGAGATGTCTCTTCATTTCTAAAAAGAGTGAATAATCGAATGGGCTCAAGTCAGGACAGTAAAGTAGGTGATCGAAACGAAAACCGCATAATACCATAGATTTTCATGTGTTGCCTGTGTTGGTACATTGTCCTGGAAACAGGACACCATGGCTCAGCTTCCCATAGCGTTTATGTTTCTGAGCTTTATCCGGTGGATAAACTCCATTGATTTCTGCTCGGTTTGGGGATCATAATGATGAAGCTAAGTTTCATCCGTGATGACAAACGAGTCATAAAATTGGCCTACTCCGCTGCAAACCGTTCCAAAATCGCCTGTGATGTCGTCACACTGATGCGCCTCTGATCTGCATTCTGGCCTTTCGGTACTCATTTCGAAGAAAGCTTTCTCATATCCAGAATAATGTGGATGACGTGGTAACATCTTTTGCGGGAAATCGCCAGATTCTCTACTATATCTTTTGCTTAAATCCGGCAATCGTCGAGAATGATGATGGGAACAACGTCGGCTTTTTCCTCTGTGGCCAAGGAAGTTGATCGTCCTGATTGGGATACACCTGCGATCTCCAAATGAACAATCTGAAACCTTGACACCCAAATTTTCAATGTGGAGTAAGATGGACAGCCATTCTTCAATACCTTCTTTATCTCACAATGGTTATCCCCCGCAAAATAGAGGTATTTCACGACCGCTCATGCTTAAATTTTATCAAAATCCATTCGAAGAGCCAACATCATGCGTTCAATCTGCAGAAAAGACAAAGAAATATTGTATAAAATCAGGATGTTTTGCGTACCTACATACTTGTTTTACTACCCCTGTAGAACTAAGAGATGTATAATTGTATATTACCCTTGAAACCAGGAACGTTGCAGCTCCACTTATATATATATATATATATATATATATATATATATACACACACACAAAGTAGCTAAATGCACGAATAAACAATTACATGTGCATAAACTATAATGTAATATATATGTGCATATACAACATACACTTGGACATATACATAGACAAGCATACATATAAGTATCAATATATATACATACATCAACACATACATTTGCACACACTTACACTTACACACGCGCGCGCACACACATATACACCCATCTGAAAATAACAATATAATACGTACAATTGCTATGGTGGCAACAATAATTATAACATCTAGCCGAGTAATATCGACATAGATATCGATATATAATATGATAGATTTCTTATCGATGTAATCAAATATTGAAATAAAGAGATCCCAGGTGTATGGATGAAGCAAATTCACATAATCCGTAGCTATACGTCCACAGGTAAATATAACCCACACATATTTAACTACATACATTCATTTAGGTATATATACATATTCACAGACACAGATATATACATATACATACACATGCACACATATACACACATATATAAATACAATACCTCACGATCGAGCGTCGAGCTTACGATCGTGAGGTTGTGAGCTCGAATCCCAGACCGGGCTGCGTGCTGTGTTCTTGAGCAAGGCACTTTATTTCACGTTGCTCCAGTTCACTCAGCTGTAGAAATGAGTTGCGACGTCACTGGTGCCAAGCTGTATCGGCCCCTTTGCCTTTCCCTTGGACAACATCGGTGACGTGGAGAGGGGAGGCCGGTATGCATGGGCGACTGCTGGTCTTCCACAAACAACCTCGCCCGGACTTGTGTCTAGGAGGGTAACTTTCTAGGTGCAATCCCATGGTCATTCATGACCGAAGGGGGTCTTTACCCCTTTACACACGCACACAGAAACGCAAACATACACACACATATATATATATGTACACATATGCTGATAAATACACATATACGTTTATCAACACATGCATATGCGCACCTATATTTAAAATGTGTTGCGTAGTTTAAAATTCCTGTGCGTATCATGATATTATAAAAAAACATGGTAATTTGGAATATATCCAAGGAATGCAAATACACCATAATATATAAATAAGAATATACAAAATATTAGATCAGTATAAAAGAATATCAAAATGTAAATAAACAAATAAAAATGTAATAACATTGTGGATGAATTAAAAGTAAAACAGAATTAGAATATGAGAATCGTGTATAAAGTTAGGAAGCGAGATAATTCTAAATACATATATCAATATAAATGACAGGCCATCAATGAAGTCATATATTATATTATATTATATTATATTATGTAATATGATTGTAACGACAATAACAGAGGTACAATACGGTTTAGAGTATTACAGAACTAATGGTGAGGAAGATAGAAAGTTTGGTATCAATAGACAATACCTATCAGATTTGAAGTAATCGAATGTCCGTTGAATGTTAGGTAAGCATTTCATTTTAAGTTCCCATGCTTTATTAAGTATGTTATCCGGACAATTTAATATCTCATATACTTCACACCGCGCTAAGACTCGGTGTGTTTTCTCTTTCTTCAATGGTTCCTAAATGGGAAGGTGACCTGAAGAAAATGGTTCTTCCATGTTGCAATCGAATAATCGATAAATAAAAGACGCGGCTGAAGCAGCTGCAGTTAACCTTTGACCAATTTATGGTTCCAATATATATCTTTTATCCTTTAGTTTTTTCAGTTATAAGACTATGGCCATGCTGGGGCACCGCCTTGAAAAATTTTTTGTGGAATGTATCGACCTGAGGACTTATTTGTTTTATAAGCATAGTACTTATACTATCGGTTTCTATTGCCGAACCGCAGGTTGTCAAGAGGTGATGGGTGGGACAAACACAGACACAAAGACACTCACACAAATATATATGTATATATATGTGTGTGTGTGTGTATGTATATACATATATATATATACATATATACATATACATATATATATATATAAAATTTATAAAAATATGGTAAAGTAAAAGAATTCACTTTACCACACACCGAACTTTTCAGAAATAGCAGCCAAAAATTTGGCTATTTCTTCAACTGCAAATAAAAGTCTCCAGACAATGCATACTCAGAAAAATAACTCACATAGGTATAAGGGAAAAACAATGAAAGATCACATCCATATACGATACCCGAGGACAGTCTGTTTCTGGATTTGTGGGTAAAACGCCACTTTTCCTTCATCAGCTCAGAGATTTCTTCTGATTTAGATTTGAAAATACTAAGAATCAAACATACCCGTCCGATATCTGTAACATCGGACAAACCATGCCAGACACCCAGTACTAGCGAATCCAAAAATACGAATGAGATCTATTATTCTCCCTGTCCGCCCACGTGCTATTTCTGAAAAGTTCGGTGTGTGGTAAAGTGAATTCTTTTACTTTACCATATTTTTATATATATATATATATATATATATATATATATATTAATAGAATATTAAAATTACTAAGTCTCTTTAAAAGAGATTACGACAGCGTTTCTGGAAATTAATAGTTATCGCCATACTAATATGGCATTCTTAAAAATAAGAATAAAGCTGTCGCTGATTAGCTCCATGAAGCCATCGCCTCAAGCTAGCTACTTGACACACAAACTGCGTCCGTTATTAAACCTTCGAACAGGGGAGGTCAGCCGCTTCAACCTGCTAGTCAGACAGCTACAGACATGTTTCAGGGTTGTTGCCCTTTCTCAATGCAGCGTAGTCAGACCTGCAGGTGTCGCTACTGACCGTCTCCGTATATATATATATATATATATATATATATACGTATAACTTGGTCTAAGATACAGCAATATGTACTCATAAATTTCACTGATTCTTCATGAAGCTCTATAAGACGCGATATAGGAAATTAAGTCTTTAGCAACCTTGCTTTTTCCTCTATTAGTAATTAATTATTTCCAGAATTTATTAAAAAATGTTTTCCCTCATGCTTAATCCCCATCACCCCAAAATAAAAATTGGTTGGGTGTATCCCATCATTTCCACTGAAAATGTATATATAAGCATGAATTATTGTAAAAGTGGTCGATATCTGACACAGTAGCCGACGACCGGCATAATGTAACCTTAAATTCTACTTTCTCATATATTTCTTCGAAACTTGTCTATTTCCTTATTTTCTGATGAAGGAGACATTTGCAGTGTGCAACTAAAGGATTCATACTTTGTAGACAAATGGACTCGAGAAACGGCCGTCGAAATACATCTTATAGGGTGATATGACCGTCTATAAAAATTTTTCTACAAATATTGAAACAAATTCATCCTTATTATTTCTCTGATTTGTAAATCCATCATTAAGATTTCTCACTGCTGTTGATGTATTTTACAACTCTTAATCCAACATTTTTAATCTTAAGTTTAATATAAATTTTAATCGATGTATCACTCTTTGTTTACTTATCCTTTTCACGTATATGTTTACCTCATGTATTTCTTATTTCTATTCTAAATAATATGTTGATAAGTCCCTTGTCTTGCTGTTATATGCATTTATTATGTTGATGTAAATTATAACTACAGGATGATTATCTAAACTTTGTGTCTTCATAATCCAATTTATATAACGTCTAGCGTCTCGGGTTCGACCTGAACACTTTCAAGGAATTGTGTAAAAACATTTTCTAAAGAAGAAACAATAGACTCACCACTACATTAGCATGTCCCTATATGCCTTTTCTTTATTTGAAATTCTTATGAATATCCGTTCAACTATATCTGATAAAGACTCGCTGTAATCTTATTGTAATATTCTTTCGTTACCAACTTAAAACATTTCCACTGAATAGAATGGTAATACCTAATTAATTGCATTTAATTATTAATTTAATTATTATTATATTTAATTTAATTTTTTTCCATGTTTGCTTACATGTTAGTATTATCGTACGAAACGATCGTATGGATTAAGAATTAAAAAAACTTTTAGCATCTTCCCTTCTCCATTTTTTTAACTGTTAGTTGAGTTATATAGGTTTTTTTTTATCCTGTAACACACATCACATATTTTTAATTAAATATATATATGTGTGTGTCTCTGTTTGTGCGTGTGTGTGTGACACACAAACGGACAGCCAACCAGACAGATAAATAGATAGATAGATAGATAAATAGATAGTAGATAGATATGCATGCAGTCATATAATCACATTTATATATATATATATCCATATATATACGTATATGTGTGCATGTATGTGTTTGTGCATGTGATGATCGCCAACTTATCGAAATTCATATTAAGTTAGATATGGAAGGAAGTCTGATGATGTTAATAAACGTGCTCTATCGTATATTGTCCATCTTTAGTCATTTATACTACTTGCATAATTGCCCGAAGCTTATTAGCTTCCTATATTTGGACCCTTCCATCTCTGGATCGTGCTAATCTATTACTGTTCATGTTTATATACATATACTTACACGTGAGCATATGCATACAATTTTCTAGTGTATGTATATATGCTTGTGTATACATAGTGCATATACATACACTAGAAAATGGTATACAACAATAGACTTTTTTAGCTTACATTTCTATGTAGTTTCCGAATTGTCATAAGAAATGCTATATATACATACATACATACATACATACATATATATATATATATATATATATATATATATAATATATATATATATATATATATGTGTGTGGTGTGTGTGTATGTATATATATATATATATATATATATATACACACGAGTAAGTGGGCAAACAAAAGAGGGGGCACTCAACACACGTTTATTGGGAGTCACATGTATTAATCAAAACAGTTTGATCCAGAATACTCGGTACTCTGACTTTCAAGCAGCTGGCTCGTCTTTGGCTATTGGTGTCCGAATGAGTGTTCGACTGAAGAGGGCCAGTGTTTATTATCCGAGAAAGGGAACGCGGTATTGATGTTGATATTTATTAGCGACAACATTTAGACTGAAAATACCGTGTGGTGGACAGGATACACACACACACACACACACACACACACACACACACACACACAACACACACACACACTCACACACACACACACGCGCACATATATGTATATATATTATATATACATATATATATATATATATATATATATGTTCTTGTCCCAGTTTGTATTTTTCTACGTATAATATATATATATGTATATATATTTATATATACATATGTATGCTTATATTCAAGACATTCATGTATATATTTATATATTACATATCTACCTACCTACCTGCATACATACGTACATACACACACACATATATAAATATATACATACATATATACATATATGTGTACATGCATACATATATATATATATATATATATATATATATGCACTTATACACACACACGCAATGCACACAGAAATAAATGTGGTGAGGAGGTGATTTCTACCGACTTGAAAGCGTCTCGAAATTATACTCGAGAAGTATCCAGAGTAGTTATTGGTGCTCATTTCCTAAACCAGACATTTTAAAAGGAAACGTTTAAAACTTCATATAATTGTATGACGATTCACAGTCTAATTTCTAAGTAGTAGTTAAGCTAACAACCAATACTTCTTACCAATTCTTACACTGGCAGGGAAAATTATCAATGATTGTTCAATATCTATATTTGGTCTGATTTACAGTTTCATATTGAGACATAAAACATTGATATAAATCTTCCTTATTGACAAGGAGGCTGAAATAAAAGAAAAGTGAGTTCTAATATTGCTTACGTAACATGAGAGCACGAAAGATTTATTAAAATACAATATTGTTAGCATAAATAAAAAAAAAGAAAACATTCTAAGTCCGTTCTAAACACAATCACTTTGTCGAACAACTATATCCTTCGATGAATAGTCATAAAAACATGAAAGTTAAGAAGAAATGCATGAACGCTGCTTACGTCAGAGACATTTAATATTAGTCAAGATTTCCAGTTATTATTGGCGGTTTTAGTTTTATGACTTTATCCAGAAGAATGAAATATGTAAATGAATTTCGGAGACAATAATATCGATTCTAAAACTAAAAGGTGATTAAGATAATTTTTGTTGGCGAAACTGCATTTATTCCTAACAGCTTGCTCCGATTATTGAAGAAATATTTTCAGCAATAAGTAAAAGCACTTAAAGTCTTTCTTCAAAACAGCTT
Organism: Octopus sinensis; assembly: GCF_006345805.1. NCBI lineage: Eukaryota > Metazoa > Mollusca > Cephalopoda > Octopoda > Octopodidae > Octopus > Octopus sinensis. The sequence goes on from NC_043012.1 coordinate 47,195,093, forward strand.
TGACATCCTCAGAATTACTTTTATCTAATTACACTATATTCAATACAACGCATTTGAAAAGTATATGACAATTTCCAGTCTAGAACACAAATATATTTTCCCATCTACCATTTAAACATTCCGTAATGTGGACTTGTTCAGAGTACACACCTACAGACCCCCACATTTACATACTACCTATCTATGTATGTATGTATGTATGCATGTATGTATGTATGTATGTATGTATGTTATGTATGTATGTATGTATGTATGTATGTATGTATGTATGTATGTATCTATCTATCTATCTATCTATCTATCTATCTATCTATCTATCTATATATATATATATATATATATATATATATATATATATATATATATATAAAATAATATGTTACAATTACTCAATAGTCAAGATAAAACTCTGAGTTTCAGATGCCGAAGTGGAAATCCACAACACCATCTCTTCGGTTATCTGGCCATCTGAAAAAACGCTATGAAAAAATACCGTTATATAAAGGGAAATTACTGTGTTATAATTCTGCTACTTATATAAAATAAGATTAAAATTTCATAGTAAAACACGTAAACATGGCTAGTCATACGCTCACATGTGCGCTCGCGGACCCACGTGCGTACTTATAAGTCACTATGAAAACGTACACATCTTCACTCGCATTTTTCGCCAAATATATACTCATATATATATAACCTCATACACACACATGCGTACTGTAAAAGTTCATACATACGTCTATATACACACAAGTACAAGAAAAACCATGGTTAAATGTAACAGAAAAAACATAAGGAGGTATACAAAACTTAAAAACCACGTTCATATACGGACATGCCCTTAAGCACTCATACACACTCACGCCCATTTATGTACATACCCGCACATGTTTATATACGCATACATACACACGCATATACGAAGAATGAATATACATATGCACCCCCTTCCCCCCAAAACCCTAAAAAATGGAGAAATACTAAGTAAAAACGTCTATATATATGCATTATTATGCCCGCACACACGCACACATCTAAAACTGCCCACTCATACATATTTACACACGTGTACAAATGAATCTATATTTAACTATATATCTGTTGAGTGTCTGTCTGTCTATACATGTGCATGTAATTATATGTATATATAAATACATGTGTGTATATGCATATACACATATATATATATATATATATATATATATATATATATATATATATATATATATATATATACAAAATATTACATTATACAATTAGGGCTTAGTAAAATAAATTACTTTGCCAAAAAATAGCAGCCAAAAAGATTTTTAGCCATTTCCACTACTTTAAGAAAAATTCTCCCAGATAATGTTTATTCAAAAATAACTCACGAAGATATGGAGGTAAAACAGTAAAATATCACAAGTACAAAGATCATTTGAGAACGTCACGTTTCTAGATTAACCGAAATAAAACTCAGCATTTCCTTCGTCAGCTCAACATTTTATTAATTTTGGAATTGAAAGCACTAAAAGAATGAACATACCCGTCCGGCAATGTATCACCTCAGACAAACACCCTCAAACTGCCAGTACTAGCAAATTCAAATTGTACAAGCGAAGATTCATGTTCTTTCCTCTACCACCCACGTGAGTTATCTAGTAAACATACTATAACGGTGAGAACCGTAGTAACAGAACAGGGAGAAAGGAATTATAATATCAATAATTGAGGGTAAAATTAATTAGTTATTAATCAATTTTACCAAGTAGTGTTCAGTATGTAAAAGGACCATTTAAGGCGTATTCAAAATATTACATTATATAATTAGGGCTTAGTAAAATAAATTACTTTGCCACATACTGAACTTTCTAGAAATAGCAGCCAAAAAGTTTTTTAGCCATTTCCACTACTTTAAGAAAATTTTTCTTAAAGTAGTGGAAATGGCTAAAAAACTTTTTGGCTGCTAGTTTCTTCAACATACTAAATGAACGTCTAAACATTACGAAGCTACCGAGAAAAACTCCATAAATACATGCGATCACTTAGTATAATTATATGTATATTCATATATGTGGAGGCACATGGCCAAATGGTTAGAGCAGGGGAGTCGCGGTCGAGGGATCGTGGGTTCGAATCTCAGACCGTGCGATGTGTGTGTTTATGAGCGAAACACCAGAGCTCCACGCGGCTCCGGCAGAAGGTAATGGCGACCTTCTGCTGTCTCTTTCGCCACAAAATTCTCTCATTCCTTCCTCCTGAATCTTTTAGCTCACCTGCGACGGACCGGTATCCCATCCAGGTGGGGAACCTATACGCCAAGGAAACTGGGAAACCGGCCCTTATGAGCCAGGCATGGCTCGAAAAGGAACAAACAACATATACATATATAGAAATATTATTACTAATTTAATAATAAAAATTGCATATTTGCATGCTGACGACCTGAAAATAATCATTAACGTGAGTTTCTCCATATTTTATGAATATGTATATATGCACATACACACACACACACATATATATATATACATATATACATACATACGTACATATATATATATATATATATATATATATATATAGATATATATATATTATATATATATATATATAATTTCAACAATTGAGGGTAAAATTAATTAATTATTAATCAATTTCACCAAGTATTCAGTATGTAATGGGACCATTTTAGGCGAATTCAAAATATTACATTATATAATTAGGGCTTAGTAAAATAAATTACTTTGCCACATACTGAACTTTCTAGAAATAGCAGCCAAAAAGTTTTTTAGCCATTTCCACTACTTTAAGAAAATTTTTCTTAAAGTAGTGGAAATGGCTAAAAAACTTTTTGGCTGCTAGTTTCTTCAACATACTAAATGAACGTCTAAACATTACGAAGCTACCGAGAAAAACTCCATAAATACATGCGATCACTTAGTATAATTATATGTATATTCATATATGTGGAGGCACATGGCCAAATGGTTAGAGCAGGGGAGTCGCGGTCGAGGGATCGTGGGTTCGAATCTCAGACCGTGCGATGTGTGTTTATGAGCGAAACACCAGAGCTCCACGCGGCTCCGGCAGAAGGTAATGGCGACCTTCTGCTGTCTCTTTCGCCACAAAATTCTCTCATTCCTTCCTCCTGAATCTTTTAGCTCACCTGCGACGGACCGGTATCCCATCCAGGTGGGGAACCTATACGCCAAGGAAACTGGGAAACCTGCCCTTATGAGCCAGGCATGGCTCGAAAAGGAACAAACAACATATACATATATAGAATATTATTACTAATTTAATAATAAAAATTGCATATTTGCATGCTGACGACCTGAAAATAATCATTAACGTGAGTTTCTCCATATTTTATGAATATGTATATATGCACATACACACACACACACATATATATATATACATATATACATACATACTACATATATATATATATATATATATATATATATATATATATATATATATATATATATATATAGATATATATATATATTATATATTTCAACAATTGAGGGTAAAATTAATTAATTATTAATCAATTCACCAAGTATTCAGTATGTAATGGGACCATTTTAGGCGAATTCAAAATATTACATTATATATAAGGGCTTAGTAAAATAAATTACTTTGCCACATACTGAACTCATTAGAAATAGCAGCTAAAGAAATTTCTTCAGGTATTTCTAATACTTAAAGATCTTTCTCAGATAGTGTTTGCCTAAACCAACTCACAAAGGTCTGAGAAAGATCTTTAAGTATTAGAAATAGCTGAAGAAATATCTTTAGCTGCTATTTCTAATGAGTCCAGTATGTGGCAAAGTAATTTATTTTACTAAGCCCTTATATATATATATATATATATATAATATATATATATATATATATATATATATATATATATATAATATATATATATATATTACTTGTTTCAGTCATATGACTGCAACCATGCTTGGGTACCACATTGAAAGGCTTTAGTGGAAGAAATCGAAGCCAGGAGTTATTTTTTAAAACCTAGTACTTAGTATTTTATCCAATCCTTTTGCCGAACCACGAAGTTACGAGACGTAAACACACCTGAACCGGTCGTAGATAACTTGGAAATTAGCTATGCAATAAAAGTTTGTGGTAAACTGGGTAAAAATACAAGACTTATGAAATGCCCTAGTCTGCTAATAAATTAAGTTGTGTTACTTGAGCAAGTATCCTTGCATGCAGTAAATGTTCAAGGATGGTAATTTGTATGTGAGCGACGATGGAAAGTTTCGAAGGTAGAGAGAGACATAAGAACATCAGAACTGTTTGAGAAAGTTCTCAATTTCTAAATGAAGACTGTTATGTGTCTATAAAGACTATGAGCGTGCAATGTACATAGATTTACGAACGTCTAAACATGCCCAAAGAAAAGGAAATATGCGTTAGTGACCGCAGGGAAGTGGGTGAGCTCCTTACTTCCTGCCCCAGAGTGCTTGAAGCTCTTTGACGAAAACTGAATTGTCTGTTATGAACAAGAGACAGAATGCTCGATGTAAGAATCCTGGTTTCCCGTATGCTCAAGAAAGCCAGGCGAAACAAATTCATAGGGCAGCTCGAGATGATCCCATTTTTCGCCAGATAGGGCGTCATCTACACCCACTCGCTCTCCCTGGCCAGAGAGTCAAGAAAGAGTACTTTGTGGAGTGTTTAAGGGAATCCAGGTACAGTTTTCTTTGCAAAAAGACGGAGGTCCTTCACTTCGATCGACGGTACTTGTACCAGGATAATGCACTAGTTTACAATTCTCATTTGTCAAAGATAAACATGAAAACTATTCCTCGCCCAACTGTCCAGACATTGGTCTTCGTAATTTTTGGTTGTTACCCAAGCTGCAAGGGCAGTAGATTTGAAGAAAATGAGAGGATAAAGGAGACTGGGTAAAGAGTCCCCGGCACCCATATTTTAGAAGACAACTGTGGAGTTTTCAGTAAGTTCTTGGAGCGCTGAAAAAAATGCAGTGCAATCAGCGGTTTCTATTTTGGATGAAATCAGAGCTTGTACTTCTTTGAAATTATTAGTCATCTCTCCCAAAAGTGGCTTGAAACTTTTGAAATGCACCTTGTGTGTATGTGTCAAAATATACATATATATATATATATATGAGTATACATATATATATATGTTATATATATATATATATATATATATATATATGTGTGTGTGTGTGTGTGTGTGTGTGTGCGTGCGCGCACGCGTATGTATGTCCACAAAACTAGCGTCGTTAATATTAACGATTATTGCGAAAAGACTGTATAAGCAGGTTGACTGCACTATTATGTAGATTTTTATCGGTTATCAGACTAGTGTCCAGACAACGAAAATTGAATTCTCTGTGCTGTAAAGTTGTGTCAGGTTTACTTATCGCTAAATGTCGTATTATAAAAGTGTTAGTCTCGAATGAACAAGTTAATGATAAAAAAAATACATTAAACTACAATATATGGAATAAGTTCATATTTGTCTCCCGTGCCAAGTAAAGAAACATACTTTATTGGCCGTGTTTCTCAAGGCAATTTATCAATAATTCCAAATTATGCTTGCGTGATTGAGGAAGAGGAAAAAAATTAAGAGCAAATGCTTCCAGATTTAAAGAATAGGATACCATTGATATATACCATAAAAACAATTTTGAGCATGGACACGTCGTATCAGAATAAGTGTCGCGGTGAGAAGCAAAAAAAAAAAAGAAAAAATATTTCTTAAAGGTACGAACGTGTCATGTAAGATGTAGAAGTATTTTATCGTGAATATGATCATACAGGAAAGAGAAAACGCGATGTGTAATATTCATTCACTTTAAGAATCCGCGCTAGCAGATTCGTTAATACGCTTAACGGTATTTTGTCCGTTTTTATCTTCGGAATACAAATTTTACTGAGGTTGATTTTACCTTTTATCCTTTCAGAGTCAATAAAATAAGTGCCAGTTGATCTTTGGGGGTTGATATAATCGATTTACCCCTCCCACGAAATGTCTGGCCATGTACTATAATTTGAAACTGATATTCATTCATCTTTGTTTGCTACTAAACGAACTACATTTGTTGCTATAACAAGTTTGAACATTTCCTCGAAATGTCCCACGGTTTTGTATGATACTTGATAAACAGGGGAGAGAACGGAGACTTGAATGTAATGGAACAGGGATGTCATACATTTCAAAAAGAGATTTTATCTTTTAAAATATATGTAGAATACTCAAACGTAGCTCTGTTGTGCTAGTGTGATATTTTGCCGGATAATATTGTATCTCACTAAACTTACTGATGCATACTAACTCTCAATAGAGTACTGCTGTCACATTTTGAAACGTTCTTGGTACGCAGAAGAAAAATCTCAGCTGCATACAGAGAGGAGCCACGGAATTGGCATTCATCGTTAATGGATACGCTTCATTCTATATTTCTCAGAGTTGTCAATAAAACCCCACGCCATCTTTCTTTCCTTCAACCTACCCCACCGGTTCCACCCCAACACCTAAACCTACTCTATTTTTCTCAATGGCATCGAATCCCCTGAACTTTCTTGCTCCTCTTGTTTTTTCTAGAGGTATTAACAGCAACAGTTTAAAAGGTAATCTAACTTCCTGAAGGTGATTTGTTTTTGTGTACTTGCAAAGGTCTTTCTCTCCAAACTAAGCAATTAAAACAATTGGATTAAACATACAGTGGCAAACTTCTATTCTCTCCATGGCCAAGCAAAGAGGCACCATTTATTCTTGAAATGGTAAATAAAGCTGAAATATGAAATCCCTTCTTTTGGCTCTTGTCTGAGAAATTAAAGATAGATTAACTTCATAATCTACATTTACTAAGAATTTAAAAATGAGATTTTACTACAGTGACACTCATGTGAATTTAACTTGCATCTCTGTATAGAGAGGTTATAAACATGGTTTTACAACTTTGTTGGTATTTCGATTAATTTATTAAAATATGTTCCAAACGATGCTTCAATAATATGAATTAATTCAGAAAAAGTTTTACTTTGTGTGATCTTCGTATATAATATGAACTGTTAATTAACTGTTGAATAACGTTAATCAATCTATCTACGGTTCGAACACACCCCCGGAACATTATTGTGCATCTCAGCTGATCTAACTGCCGGACAGTGCCTCTTTTGTCTAATTAATTCATGTTATCAACAATTACAAAATTCTTTAAACCGAGGTAGACTGATTTAGTTCTAATTTAATTTATGTATTTAATGATCAATAGTAATAATCTATTCTCTTTGTACTTTTGGAGTAACTTGTCGCTGATGAAGCGATTGTAAAATCTGAAACTTTCGATGGCACAGCATTTTCTGACATAAGAGAAATTTTAATGTTTTAAGTACAGTATCTACTTTTCAAAGAAAAACTTGAATTGTGTGTCTAACAAAACCATATTCTTATTTCTGTGTCTTTAACAGTAATTTCTCGTAACATCTGGCATTCCTTCTATTTCTATAATATTAATGTAGAGTCATGGAGGTCTACATCAATTCAAATGTGCTATAAACTGTTATATACTGATTTCAAATTTTGTCAAAAGTCCATTATTTTCGAGGGACGAGTAAGTCGAAAACATCTCCATCAGTACTCAAGTGGTACATATTTTATCAAAGGTAGCGAGCTGGCAGAAACGTTCGCACGCCGGGGGAAATGCTTAGCGGTATTTCGCTTGTCGTTACGTTGTGAGTTCAAATTCCGCCGAGGTTGACGTTGCCTTTCATCCTTTCGGGGTCGATAAACTAAGTACCAGTTACGCACTGGGGTCGATGTAATCGACTTAATACCTATGTCTGTCCTTGTTTGTCCCCTCTATGTTTAGCCCCTTGTGGGTAATAAAGAAATAGGTATTTCGTCTGCCGTTACCTTCTGAGTTCAAATTCCGCCGAGGTTGACTTTGCCTTTCATCCTTTCGGGGTTGATAAATTAAGTACCAGTTACGCATTGGTGTCGATATAATCGACTTAATCCGTTTGTCGGTCCTTGTTTGCCCCCTCTGTTTTTAGCTCCTTGTGGGTAAAGAAATAGGTACTTATTTTATCGACCACAAAAGGATGAAAGGCAAAATCAATCACGAGAGAATTTGAACTCCGATCTTGAAGACCGACGAAATAACGTTAAGTATGTTGCTCGGTGTGCTAACGATTCTCCTAGTGCTACCTTTTGAAGTTTCCATATATTACCATTCTATGAGCAAGTCAATAAGTATACAAAATACATAACATTATAAAAATGGAGATGTTATGAACATGGTTTTACAACTTTGTCAGGGCTACGAAAACAACAGGCGAAGATCTATATCTTATAAGTTATTACAAATACGTTAACTTATATTTACAAACGAGGATAAGTCACATTAGTTAACTGTTTATCGCTAACGTATATTTCTTAATATTTAATTTCTCTACACTACTATTAGGTGCAGTACAATTCTTTCAACGGACGAATGGAACTCGCAACCTCACTCACTCACGACTGGTCGCAGACAGGATGGCGGTGAAAAATGGAAGTTTACCTTATACCTACTCTCTGTTCTCAACTTTTCAAGCTGCCTTCCCTATATGTTTATCGTCCTTTTAATACCAAGGATAAGTCCGAACAAGTCTTTAACTTACGAGAAAATTTATATATATACATACACACACACACACCACACACACACACACACACACACACACACAACACACACACACACACACACACACACATATATATATATATTATATATATATATATATATATATATGTGTGTGTGTGTGTGGGTGTGTGTGTGTGTGTTACTATTCTATAAGCAAGTCAACGTGTAACTATCATAAAAACAAATCGCTGAAAACATTGAGACAACTCATATTTATCTCGTTTACACAGACAATGAGAGCAAACACTTGTTTTACTGGAAGGAATATGCAAGTGTTTATTTTAAGGCTAAAATATACTTTTGCTAGAAATATTGCCTCGGTAGTTTTCCTGACTTCTACATTTATCCCGTGCACGCATTTGCTTTGGATCGATTTATATTTTGTAACACATTTTATTATTATGAAATAGGTTACAGCTGTTTGTTCCTACCTGACAATGACTATTCATATACGTAATAACACTCTTCTTCACACTATTATCAGACAACATATGTAATTGATATGTGATAAAGCTACAGAAACAGATGACAGTATATTGGTTGATCTCTTTCTTATTTTGCAATGGTTAGAATATCCTCAGGGTTAACTACATTCTACTTTTAAGAGCATGGCTGAAAGGTGAATTAAATACATTTATCCTAAAATATTAGAGTGCTTTTATTAATTAATATATATTGCTCATGATTACTGTTTCAATATTAAGTATTTAAATTTAAATATATTTGATTTTCTGAGTTCGAAAGATTTATAGAGGCTATTCTTTGTTCACTACAGGGAGTAAACTATTTCCAATACAGGAAGATACTGAACTCGACATTTATAAGTCAAAGTTCATATATATATATATGAACAGGGTAACTCTAACTTGATTTAACCTTATTTGCATATATATTGAGGTGGCAACTAAGTCCCCGCCTTTCTTTTAAATTTAAACATTTTAAAAGGTTTAATAAAAGAAAATAACAACTAATTAATCAATAATGTATTCACCCTTGTTGTTTACAACTTCTTTCCAACGTTCATCAAGATCTTCAATACCTCGTTGGTAGAAATCACCCGATTTCGCCTCGAAAAATTGATCCAACCAAACTCTCAATTCTGCATCAGTACTGAATGAAACTCTACGCATAGCGTTTGAAAGAGATCGAAAGAGGTGGAAATCCGTTGGTGCCTAATTAGGAGAGTACGGCGGGTATGGCAGCACGTTCCAGCTATGCGTTTGAATGGTTTCCTTTGTGATATTGGCGATACGAGGGCGGGCGTTGTCGTGCAGCTGAAGAACTCCATGCTGCCGATTAGGTCTTTTCTCACGAATAGCCGTGTTGAGTCGTTCCATCTGTTGACCGTTTGGTTCCCTTCAAGCAATTCGTAATGGCGTACCTCTCCATACATAGTACAAATATCGTGAGCAGCGACCTTTGAACCCTGATTAAAAGCAAAAAGAAGCTGTCAAAAATGTTCCTTTTTCTTAACTTGACAAAATGATTCAAAAATAGAATTCTCGAAATAAATAGATTCCAAAATTTAAAAAGACGGCAGGAACTTAGTTGCCAACCCAATATATATATATGTTAGGGTAGCTCTTAGCAATAGGTAATTTTCTGAAAGCTAAAATTTTGCTGGGTCCCCCACACCTAACCCTGTTCTAATCAACAAACAACGGGGTGTGCAACATTTCAACTCAATCGGATAACTCCTTGATGACCCTTAAACGCCTTGAAGTTGGAACGTAGTATACGCAACGATCAATTTTGTTCAAAAGCGGTACACTCTTTCCTCTCTCGACCATTTTCCTTTTTCTAAGAGAAATTTATGTGGACACATCCAGGTAACCCCAGCAAGTGTTTAAAAACGTTCTGAAATAAATTTACTAATAGTTAATTTGAAAAGTACCTGAAATAGCATGAAAAACTTAAGAAATATTAGGTTTTTCTAAATAATGCACGCAACCTCCATAAGAGAAATCCATTTTTGTTTACAACAATAATTTCTATAGAATCAAAAAAATAATGCGGACACAGGACACTGAATAGTGAACATTATTTTTGTATAAGAGAGGGTTTAGTGGCAGTTGGGTATGTTTTATGGTTTTCGGTTACGATCTGTACAACCAATAGTTTCCCAGTTTCATCTTTTGTGAGAATGTTATTTTAACCCTGAATGAGTTTGACACCACTTTCTGCTACATCATTCACAATAACTGTCTTCTCAAGTTTTTCAAGTACACTTTCGCAACCAGGATCATCCTTTTATATTGAAGGGTCTTTATCGAGGAAATCGGTGCTGACATAAAGAAGGTTTTTATACCATGCGTTACAAAGACAAAACTCGATGTTTCTAAAGGTAAAAAAGGTCATTTTTGGTGCAGAGTGCTCCTCTTCAATTGATTGTTCTCTTCATTCTCTTCTTCACCTTTGTCTGCTTACAGCATAACTTAAGTAATATTTGCCTTAACCTCTGTTGGAACATTGTCTCCAAATATGAATAGAGACACAGTTTCGGGTGCTAAGTAACAGAGATGGTTGGAATTTGTTTTTGCAGTAGACTTACTGATATCTGGGTCAATATCCTGATACTTTAGCAGTTGATGCATGAATAGGAAATCATGATAAGTGTTTTAATTTGTCCTGATAATAGAAACCGGGCTCAAACGTACACTCAAGTATTAAAAAAGTATATTCTTCTCAAAGAGTTTATCTCCCCAGGAGATAACTGAAATTGATCGTGAAACAGGTATATCTTGAATGCATAATTACTTTTGACATCCTCCTAGCATGGCTTACATTTCCGGGTGTATGAAACGATATCCTTATCTTCGGTATGCCGCCAAAAATGATCATCGTTAAGTCCAAAAATTTCCGGTCATTATCTCACTGTTGTTTCTGCATAGAAAGTTGGTATTCAGCAAATCGAAGAATGGCATGGCGGACATCACCAGGCACCTCATTGCTATCACTAAAGTAAAACTTCGTGTTGATTTTCGTCCATGTTTCTCTAAATGTTTTGAAAAATGCTATGTCCGAACCAGACGTTGCACCCATCAATAAGTCGAACTGCTCCTAAAAAATAACCCCAAAATGTGATGACTGTAAGGGAAGTACAACAGGTCGCAATTGAACACAGCCACTCCTGCGCATATAGCTTTCCAGTACCATTCCCAATCTGGTCAACACTTTAACTGCCTCCAGTTAAATATACACAGGTTCCACTAATTTTTTAAAAATTGAAAAATTGGAAAGCAATATGCGGAACTGATAATTTGTGTTAGATTTCTTGTGATTATTTTTTCATGCTGTCGACTTTCAGCAGTTTGTTACGAATAGCCTTGTGCCAACACTCATTCATTTATCAAGATAAGAACTGAGTAATTTTATTTTAACCGAATTTGCATATACGCGAAAACGTTAAAAGATAGCCTCCTTTCCGTGCTAAGTTTAATACGTAAGACATGAGTGCAGATGATGCTATTAAAACTGTCTAAATAAAGCCACATCTATTTCAGTCTTCTGCACACAGAGCAAAGAATGTGATTTAGCCAAGCTAGGAAGTTTTTACAACATTACTCAAGCCTTCTTTCTTGTAATATTGTTTAACTGCAACATTTATATTTCACTGCGTGTATCGAAACTGGTCGTTTATTAAACACAACTCTGTCAATTTTTATTGCATCTCAACTTCTATTGAGTTTGTTTATAACTGCTACTAAATGAAACACGTAGCTTGTCAAAGATCTCAATTTCATGCAAATTTCTACGGAGTAATTCTGTCTATTACACATATTACACGCTATATACACAATATAAAGAGTGTCTGGTATCCGTTATCAGACAACAGAGAAAGGTCAAAATTACTTCACCATGTTCCAGATTTGGCTGTCTGGCTAAAAAGGCGATTCCTCTAAAACCCCCCCAAAATATTTTACTAATTCGTAACACACGATTGCTCACTTATGCAAATCAGTGCAGTCCGAATAAATTCAATGCGAACTTTTAGTATACTGCCTATTTTTATAAAATAGCGTTTTCTAGTTCAGCAGGTCAACGAACTAACTCGAAGTTAATGAAGCTTAGAATTATTTATTAGCTAAAACGTGAAGTTATTCAAAAATACAATCTTTTCACAAAGGAATTAAAGATCTGCTACACTACAAACTATTTGGCTTTGTTTAGCTTTGTTTACCACACATCAAATCCTATTTGACAATTTCATGTGAAAAATTGTTCGCAAAACGCATATACATGTGTATGCATGTGTGTGTGTGTGTGTGTGCGTAAAGTAGATTAATATACATAAATATATATACATATATATAGAGAGTGCGATATACACACACACACATACATACATATATATATATATGTGTACACACACACATATATAGATAGACAGATAGATAGATAGATAGATAGATATAAACATAAATACACACATGCAAACACGCGTATGTATATATGCAACCGCACAGACACAATCGGAGATACACACAACTTAAACGCGGCATTAATTCGTCCGGGTGTGGGATATATTCATTAAGTTCGCTTTCCAGCTAATTAGAATGTCGTTGATGCTATGACCAGAGTCTACGTATAATCAATGAAGTGAGAGTTTCATTCTCGAATATAGGCACATAATAGAATATTTGCTAATTTAGTTTACGGCAAAACTTAGAAGTTGTCTATTTTTCTTTTCTACAATTACACATTAAATCAGCCTGTTTTAAAATATAGTGTCTCAAATAAAGACTCTATATATTTCGTACGGCAAGATATTTACATACATGTATATATTTATGTGTTTATATGCATGGTTATATTCTAGTACGTACGTTTGGGTGTGCGCGAGTATATATAATAAATATATATATATCGGTTGTCAAGCGATGTTGGGGGAAAACACAGAAAATCAAACACATACACACACATACATATATATATATATATATATATATATATATATATATATATATATATATGTATACGACGGGCTTCTTTCAGCCTCCGTCTACCAAATCCACTCACAAGGTTTGGTAGGCCCGAGGCTATAGTAGAAGACACTTGCTGAAGGTACCACGCAGTGTGACTGAACCCGGAACCATGTGGTTGGTAAGCAATCTACTTACCACATAGCCATATATATTATATATATTATTATATGATCGAACACCACGCATCCTTTTCCAAGTAAGTTTTATCTTAATAATTACGATGCGCACTCTTCTATCCTTAATATCACTCTCCCTCTCTTGTTCTTCATCCTTTCTGGTTCTCTCTCCCACTCTTCCCTATTCTTCTCCTTTCCTCTTAACCCTTCTCTCTCTCTCTCACTCCTCCTCCTCGACTCTCTCGTCGCTTACACGTGACGAAATAGAATCTAACTCCCTGCCCAATACCTTCGTAAAGACAATACGTGCTTATACTGTCTCCTTCATAAGCTCGTCTTCATAGCGTTCATAATCATTTTTCAATCGTCTTGGCTTAACATCCCTCATCGTTTATTTTTACTGTTTTGTTCTCACTGTCCTGTTCTTGTTACCACTTTCACCCTCCGCAAAAAATTCCAAATTTTATTTTATTTACTTTGCGGGAAGGACTGTTTCAAAAAGGCCGCGTATTGTCCTTGCCTTCAGTACGCGGAGTAGATGGAACAGGGACAACTGAAGAAGGGGAATATTCTGTGTGTTGTATGACTCATTTCTCTGTTTGTTGTTTTTCGTTGTTCAAAAAATGTTCGTTTCTATTTTTTTTGTTGTTTTTTATGTTTTCGTTTCTCATTGTGTTTAAAGTGTTTTAATGTCCTGTACACATATATGCATGTATATATACATATATATATAGGTATGCACATATATGTATGTATATATGCATATATATATACATACATATATATATATATATATATATATCAAAAAGAGCACAACAACGCAACAAAAAGGAACAAGACATAAGATGCGGGAAATATAAACGATAGCACAGCAAACGTCAAACTGGACAGAAACAAGATACACGGATCATTCACAGCTGATACCTCCTCAGTCGGAGTCCAGAATGTATATGTAGTTTCGCCCCATTATATCCGATGCTATTAGAATCCGAGGGGTGCCAGCGACTCAAGCTAAATGCGTTAAGCTTCTGGGAAAGGCAAACGAATTGATACAAGAATGAAAACAGGAACAGTAACAAAAACGAGAACACTAGAATTTTACACGTACGACAGAACGCCTTTCCCCTATACAAATGAAGATATATTTTACATATACGAATAAAATAATTAAACTACAGAAAGGGTCTTTTGACATTCGGACCAACGTAATGTTATGAAATAATAATGCAAGTGCAACAGAAAAAGAATTACACATTTCTAATGGACAAACGCCTTTTAGCTATACAACAAAAGGAAGATATTTGTCCAATTACAACGATAATACATAACAACATGTTTAGTAAGCTGGAGCCAAGGGAAAATGGAACAAATGGAAACTTTTAACAGATCAGGTGGGAAGCAAATTTTTTTTCCACTAGAGTTCCGGACCCCACTAATGAACTCATTTGCATACAGCCCATCAGAGCTCACCTTGACTTTGTTGTCAAGGTTATGCCTTATTTTAGGAGACAAGTAATTAGATGGATTTGCATCCATACATATTATATGATTTTTAGGGCCCAATATAGTAAAGGTGTGGATGGGAAAATGTGGGTAGAGGGTGATGTGCTATCAACCCTCTCCCCTTACTGTTTTACAAAGTAAACAACACAAATAACTACACAGAGGCAGCCATCGTTAAAACAAGAACCAGAACAACAAGCATTATTAAACGAGAAATGTAGCATTGTCATTCCATACAGAAGTGACTTTATCTTATCGCCCATCATTTATGCGCCATAAATTAGTTTGATAGTTGAGCTCTGATTGGCTGTATGCAAAAGAGTTCATATCTGTGGTCCGGAAGTCTCGTGGGAAAAAAAGAATTTCGCGGGAGGGTGACAGACGGATGTCACCAGCCTGACGGGCGGCTGGCCGAAAAGAGGACGACAGTGATCACGCGGTAGGAGATAGAAGATGAAGAGGCAGAGGAAGTAAGGAATGGGTTAGAGGAGAAAAATCAGAGATACTAATGAATGAGAGATGGAGAGAGAGAGAGAGAGAGAGAGAGAGAATAAAAAAAAGTACAAGGAAGGTAAGTGAGGAAGGAAAGCAAAGGGATTGAAGAATATGATTGAGGGAGAAAAGGGATAAGGGAATACGAGAGAGGGTAAATGAAATCGAAGGGACAGAGAAACGAGGGGTAGAGAGAGAGATTGAAATAGAGAGTGAAGCGGGTGAGCCTGTACATAATATTCAAGGGATATCTTTTTTAACAAAATAAACAAGTTGTAAGGAGCGGTGCATGGATAAAAAGAAACCATTAAATCACAACACACACATGCATATATATATATATATATATATATATATATATATATATATATATATATATATATATGTTTGTATGAGTTAGATGTTAAGCAACCATCTAAGGGATAATAAATATCCAATATAATACTGGGTGTATACCTGCGTATTTATATCAAAGTGCTTACTATTGTATGGCAATATCCCGAATGAATACCAGGTATGGGTGGGTGTAAAACAGAAATTTACCCAGGATTTATAAGGCAAATAAGAAAATGGAGAAGATAATCAATCGACAAGCATCAGCCTGTAAGCATTCGTTTATATCTATTTATTAATTGATTACAATCATATGTATAAGTAATTAGAATAAGCAAATGAAATAAACGAACGTATTTCATTCGTTTATTGTATCACTTATACATATGATTGTAATCAATTAATAAATAGATATAATTGAATGTTTATTGGCTGATATTTGTTGATTGTTTATCCTCTCCATTTCCTTATTGCCCTATATATATATATATATATATATATATATATATGTATTCAAAATGTGACCGCGTGTGTACCGTTGGCGATTTTTTCCCTCTTTCTTCCCATCTCTAGATCTTTCCTTCTCCTATGTTTCCGACGAAGAGCTCCGCTCGAAACGTTAGACCCTCCTTCTTTCCTTCTTTCCTGAGCGTCCAATAATACTATATTTGTTCTGCCCGTTCTCGCATTGTTTTGTTTTTGGTGCTTTCATGTTTGGATTAACTATATATATATATATATATAATATATATATATATATATATATATACTTTATTTAAAGTAGCGGAAAATTCAACAAAACCCGTTACTCTGAGATTCACGTCCCCGTTCGTCGGACAGTTTTTGTTAGAGAAAGGTTCCCCACCCCCACCCCCACCCCAGCCGGAGATGGTGGAGCTTTAGGTGTTTTCGCTTTTTAAACACTCACGGTCTGAGAATCGAAACTGCGATCCTACGACCGCGAGTCCACTGCCCTAACCACTGGCACATTGCATTTCCACAATATAATATATATCTGCTATATATGTGTGTGTACGTATATATATTTATAAATTAACAATTGAGGATAAAATCTTTAAAAGAAATTATCAGTAGTCAGCGTGAAAAACCTCGTAAGAGAAAAAATCCGTAAATTCTTCCTCTTTGAAAATATTCATTTATATTATACTGAGGGTACTACTATTCGTAGATACCCACACGCTAAGAGGGACCAATGCGGTCAAAACTACTAAAAATAAACAAAATTTTACCGAATGCAAAACTTCAAAACACATCATTTTAAAAAGAATTCAGTTACATATCACATGTGATTTCGCATTAATGCAGAATATGCATTTCATGTTCATCAGTGCAACAAACTCAAGAAATATAAGAGAAAAACATAACATTACAAGCTCGATAGCCAACCGTAGAATTCGTCGTAGCATGTACGAATGTTTATCTTTACATATCTATGAAAATGGCGGGCTTATTCGCAATGCATTTCGGTAACAAATTGTCTAGTCGGAATAAAAATTCAGTATTGAACTATTCCGGTGAAAAATATAAATTAACAATTGAGGATAAAATCTTTAAAAGAAATTATCAGTAGTCAGCGTGAAAAACCTCGTAAGAGAAAAAATCCGTAAATTCTTCCTCTTTGAAAATATTCATTTATATTATATTAAGGGTACTACTATTCGTAGATACCAACACGCTAAGAGGGACAATGCGGTCAAAACTAAAAATAAACAAAATTTTACCGAATGCAAAACTTCAAAACACATCATTTTAAAAAAATTCAGTTA
>NC_043012.1:47217982-47223010 GCF_006345805.1 Octopus sinensis
TAGAGGCACTGAGAGAATGAGATATAGAGAGAGAGAGAGGATGGGAGAGGGATAAAGACAAGAATGTTGCTCATATGCATGAAACAAAATAAGCTCTGATGAAGGTCTCCCTTTCCTCGTGATGATGACAAAACTGCAATGAATGGCGTATAGATAGATCTCACATATTGCCAGAATAAAAACTTCAGGCATCACGTCCGACCGCCAATATTTCCATTAATTCATGAGGCTGGACTACTCCTTTGTACTAACTATTTGTTATATGACCCCCTTCGGTCATGAATAACCATGGAATTGCACCTAGAAAGTTACCATCCGAAGTACAAGTCCGGCAGTCGCCTATGCATACCGGCCTTCCCCCTCCACGCCACCAGTGTTATTCAAGGGAAAGGCAAAGGCCGATACAGCTTGGTACCAGTGATGGGTACTGCAACTCATTTCTACAGCTGAGTGAACTGGAGCAACGTGAAATAAAGTGTCTTTCTCAAGAACACAACAGGCAGCCCGGTCCGGGAATCGAACGGACTACTTCACGATCGTAAGCTCGACGTTCTAACCACTGAGCCATGCACCTTCGCATATGTATGTATATATATATATATATATATATATTATATATATATATATATTATATATATATATATAATATATATATATATATTATATATATATATATATATATATATATATATATTATATATATATATATATATAATATATATATATATTATATATATATAAAAACAAATTCAAAATGCGATAAATAAAATTAATTATTTTCGCTGGTGTTTCTAGCACCGGCCATGTATTATTCATATATAAGTAGATTAAAGCCGAAGTATGTACTAGAAACACAGAAGCTTGATAAATTTAGTGAAATGAAGATAAAAACTTTTACTAACTCTGTTCATCTTAGACTGCAGTTTCGCCTTGTTCAGCAAAAAAATATAAATTTAATATTTATTTACTCAGGTAGGCTCTTCGGTAAGAATCCTGTTATTATGAAGGGCAACTCGATAGACACATGTGCGTCTAATAATTTGCTCTTTCTAACTAATCAGATCACTGCGCAGACGCAGAACGAACCCGACAAAATAGGGATTTCTGGTATATAGTCTAACGCTCAAAATTTATCGAGAAATATGTAAACAAATTCAAAATGCGATAAATAAAATTAATTATTTTCGCTGGTGTTTCTAGCACCGGCCATATATTATTCATATATAAGTAGATTAAAGCCGAAGTATGTACTAGAAACACAGAAGCTTGATAAATTTAGTGAAATGAAGATAAAAACTTTTACTAACTCTGTTCATCTTAGACTGCAGTTTCGCCTTGTTCAGCAAAAAAATATAAATTTAATATTTATTTACTCAGGTAGGCTCTTCGGTAAGAATCCTGTTATTATGAAGGGCAACTCGATAGACACAGGTGCGTCTAATAATTTGCTCTTTCTAACTAATCAGATCACAAGTTTGGACAGAATTATCATTTTTATAAGATCATAAGACGGATCATATCTGAAAGTTGATCCTGGTGTTTTGAAGAACGAACTTGTAAGTGGTCTATATCTGAGAGCTGGCAGAAACGTTAGCGCGCCGGACGAAATGCTTAGCGGTATTTCGTCTGCCGTTGCGTTCTGAGTTCAAATTCCGCCGAGGTCAACTTTGCCTTTCATCCTTTCGTGGTCGATAAATCAAGTACTAGTTACGCACTGGGGTCGATGTAATCGACTTAATACCTTTGTCTGTCCTTGTTTGTCCCCTCTATGTTTAGCCCCTTGTGGGCAATAAAGAAATATATTGGACTTGTGTGTTATCTGGTGTGCTAACCCTTATTTTATTGATTCAGCACTAGGTGCTGCAGCAAGTTTTTACTCATCTTGCGAAAGTGCCATCTACCTTTTCTCTTGAGACTCCACCTGACGTGCTGCGGCATTGACTTGCTGATCTTGAGAAAGTCTCACCCCACTTCTTTCTTGAGACTCAATTT
Organism: Octopus sinensis; assembly: GCF_006345805.1. Taxonomy (NCBI): domain Eukaryota; kingdom Metazoa; phylum Mollusca; class Cephalopoda; order Octopoda; family Octopodidae; genus Octopus; species Octopus sinensis. The sequence continues at coordinate 47,219,975 of NC_043012.1, forward strand.
GATGTGCTTCAACGTGCCTTTACTGGTCTTGAGAAAGTGACATAATCCTTCTTTCATGGGACTCCATCACATGTACTGCAGCACGCTCTTGCTGATGTTTAGAAAGTCTCATGTCCCTTATCTCTTAAGTCTCTCGCCTTCAGTTTTCTGCACTCATCCTTGCTTTATAGGAGTTTTGGGGGGGATTATGGTTTTTCTTTGGTGACATATCTTTTTCTATATTTTAAACAAAGAATTACGAACATAGAAAAAAAATAAACATTAATCGCTATTTTAGTACCCAGTATGTAGTATGTCTATATTTTTGTATGCAGTGTAAATTAATAAAATATAAGTAAATTGCAGATACCTTGCAACCTTGCAACTGCTGCGATAATTATGAACTGTTAATTGAACGGTAGATGTGTATTTTTATATGAGTTGGACCTTCCATTTTTGTCAAGAGTTTCACCTCCAGCCGTTCTCGTTACATATGTATATGTATGCGTAGGTGTAATAACGTACATTACGGTCATACAAACACACACACACACACACACTCAGAGACACATACATATTCATAAACAAAATGTGAAGATACGCACACATAACTATCGCATATAGTCACATACATATAGTAAGAGAATCACATACAGACATACATTCACACATGTCAGTCGTTACATGTGTATATGTATGTGTAGATGTGTGTGTGTATGTTTAATAACGTACACAACGCGGAACCACACACAGAGCCGAAGAGCCATATACACTCATACACGCGCATGCATACACGTGCACACATACGCGCGCACACATACACGCACACACATAGACACGCACACATAAACGCGCACACATACACGTGCACACATACACGCGCACACATAAACGCGCACAAATACACTCAGAGACACATACACCTATATATGTGGTTTCGTCATTATCGTGGTATAAAATTTCTTTTGCTCTCTCGTATGTATCGAACGCGCAAACGCACAGGCGAAAGTGAATGAATAAAATTGACAGAATAAAAGTAAAACAGTATTATCTCACACAAGGACAGAAAAAAATTCCATTTCAGTGTATAGAGCTTGTGAAGAAAATAGCCCGGGTGAAAAAGCTTGAGCTACACATGAACGCTCAGTGGCGTGGCTGAATTCTCATTGGTTAGTAATGAAGGCTTATCGTCTGTATCACAACGGTTTTCGATAGAGGGAGAAATGTAAATGACGTATTTAAATAGACGAAGCGCAAAAAAACAATTAAATACGTAAAGTCTGTACAAAAATCGTGAAGACAAAAGATATTTACACACACCAAAATTGAAATGCACTGAAGTCAAATCTTCAGTGAGAGAAAGAGAGAGAGGGAGAGAGAGAGAAAGAGAGAGAGAGAGAGAGAATGAAAGAAACAAGCATAGACATAACGAGAGGAAGTATTGCAGTGAGAAAAAGACATAAATAAGCAGAGAGGGAGAGAGAGAGAGAGATAATCGCTTAAAAACTGCAGAAGTCAAAGAGAGAGAATCGGTTGAAAACTGCAGTTTTTAGAGAAAAACTCATGTGAAACACCTTTTTTTCTTGTCGGCTTCTTGCATTATGCAGAAGCTCGGGGCAAAATGTTATAGTGCATGACCATCTTGGCACATAACTAATGTGTGTGTAAAGTTTGGTGAAAATCGGTTGAGAACCGTAGAAATGCATACGTACTAAGCATACAAGGCTCAGACATAGACACACACGCACACACACACACACACTGACAACGTATGTTATATATATATATATATATATATATATATATATATACATGATGACAATTTTGCTGCACTTTCACAGGAAATCACGGCCTAAACAACCAGGACAATGAAACAGTTTTATCAAACGCATATATCAAGACCAGCAGTCTACATACCTAGACTAATATTTTGTTTTATCGAAAGCAGATGTCGAATCACAAAGATGACTTTTGTATGGTACTTCCTTGACGATAAGCTCTCCAGAGCTTATCAACTTGTTTGTGTCCTTTTCATGCCTCATAACTTTCTATGCTTCATCCAAAATCTAATTCCTACTGTTTTTATTTTCTTCTTCCCAGAACGCCTTTGGCTACATTCTGGTATAATTCCAGTGCAATATTCCGCGTACCATTGATATCTATAATTTCATCTATTGCTTCAAACAGTACAAATTTATTCGGATATTCAATTACCAATTCCTCTTTAATTCATCTTCAAATAAATTTATGCTAACTGAGCAAGCACATAAAAGGAAAGCTCTTAAATGTGTACTTATTAGAAGAGTCGGATAAGTTGACATGATTGAAAACTAACTTTAGAATGTTACTGAATTGCCACATATAAGAAGAGCCATACATGTTTAAATGACTTTAAGTTCGAATATAGTGTCTATACTTGATAGAAGAGATAGAAGCCTTACAAATTGAATTAAATGAATGATTCAAATTATGCAAACTATATAATGAGAATGCTTTCAAATGCATGGATATTGCCATGATTAATGATTAATATGAAAATTAAGATTTATATAACACTAGATTAAAGTGTTTTAATATACAGATGATAGCCATGACCTGCAATAGGTAATCGCGTCAGAGTATTTGAAAATAATACACTGGAAGCATATAAGGGGATCAAATGTTTGGAATTTAATAGAAATGAAAGGGTACGGGACAAGGAAATTACCACATGTACAGGATGAACCAACAAAGTAAAATGATTTAAATTATTTTGGTTATTGTATGATGAGAGGTGTAAACATAGTTACCAATATGTGTGTGACCCCCTTCGGTCATTATTGAACATGGGATTGCACCTAGATAGTTACCTTCCGAGGCACAAGTCTGGGAACGGTTGTTTATGGAAGACCAGCAGTCGCCCATGCATACCAGCCTCCCCTCTCCACGCCACCAATGTTATCCAAGGTCGATATAGCTTGGCACCAGTCACATCGCAGATCATTTATTAATGTGCAAGTGGCTGAGCACTCCACAGGCACGTGTATCCTTTACGTAGTTCTCGGGGAGATTCAGCAT
>NC_043012.1:47223110-47225610 GCF_006345805.1 Octopus sinensis
CTGAAGTTTGGTGTTTTTTTGTTGGCGCAAGTATCTATGTGCTGGCTAAAAGCTATTTTCTGTTTTGGGGAATTTTTATCTGGGATCTGTGCAGGGCCATTCGTTTACGAAAAACCATTTTTTGTTGGCCTATGTACTGCTCTTGACACCCGGAGCAGGTTAGTGAGTATATTGGTTCTTCGAAGCACATGTTTGAAGTTGCTTTACTTGTGCCAACAAAAAAACACCAAACTTCAGAATTTTCCCTCTACCAATTAGGGACGATACAACCTCGAGACAAAGAATAAGTAAAGAAAATCTCTTTATTACAAAATACAAGCCACTTCTTAACGGGTCTACGACAAACAATTAATATACCTCAACTTTAGAATAAAAGAAAAATATATATATACACACACAAATACTACACTCCATAGAATCCCTTACTAATCAGCCCCTTCATAGCTATATTTACACCCATTCATATTCTCCCTTCTCTGTTTTTTTCTTCTTCTTCTTCTTCATTCATCATCGTTATCATCATCATCGGCGTCATCATCATCGCCACCATCATCACCACCATCTTCTCCTTCTCCTCCTTCTTCTTCTTCATCATCATCGTTATCATCATCATCGTCGTCATAATCATCACCACCATCACCATCATCTTCTCCTTCTCCTTCTCCTTCTCCTTCTCCTTCTTCTTCTTTTCTTCTTTTCTTCTCTTCTCCACCCTACCCTTAAGTTTGTCACTAATGTTTTTTAGTATAACACCTACGCTAATTCTATAAACAAGCCTGTCATATAAATATTCTCCTGAATTGAACTGAGACTGCCAGCCGCCACTGACCATTCAAAATACGACCATCAGGGCACTCCCAGATTCTCCCACCCCCCTTTCCTCACCAGCCTTCCCTCTACTACCCTACCAAGAACTCACAACTACCTCGACACACAAGTGCAAACAAGGGAGTCAGAGAAAGGCAGAATGTCACTAAATCTGAACACTACTATAGAAATATCTTTTAAGAAAAACTTTCTTCTAATTTTTCTAAATTTATTATTTAATCGTTACAGTTGAAAAGGTCTCAAAATGACCGAAACTGGTACTGAAATGTTCACTAAACTTATTTTAGCATTTTCTATTTTTACTTGTTTTTTCATATATATATATATATATATATATATATATATATACATACATATAGGTGTTATGCGTGTATATGGGTCCGGCAGGGTGTGGTGGTGACACTTGCCGTAGTGTTTCACCACAACTTTATAATTGTATAAGTTTTACCGAAATTGATCCTTTTCCATACCGAAATACTACTAGGTGAAATTTGTTGATTTTATTAAATTATCTTTCACCCTTCATATATGTATTATATATATTATATATATATATGTGTGTGTGTGTGTGTGTGTGTGTGTGTGTATGTGTGTGTGTGTGTATGTGTGTGTGTACAATTTAGAAATAGGATAAAATCTTTATGAGAAATTACTAAGTAGTTACCGTGAAAAACCTCATAAGGGAAAGATTTATTAATTATTCCGTTTAAATATATTTGTATATATTAAGGTCATTACTATACATAAAATCCTTACACTAGGAGGACTCTTAAAATCAAAACTACCATAATAAACATTTTGTAGCGAACTCGAGGGAATGCAACTCTTGAAGCGAACCTTTTAAACATAGATTTAGATGCAAATTATATGATTTCATAATTAATGCACAAAATGCCCTTTTTAATCGTCAGTACATTTTGTTCATTTTTATGTCTTCATTATGCATCCACTGACGATTTAAAATGCCTCTTGTGCACTAATTATAAAATCATATGATTTGCAGTTGAATCTGTTTTTAAAAGGCTCGCTTCGAGAATTGCATTTCCTCGCGTTCAGCAAAAAATGTATTTATTATGATAGATTTGACTTTCAGAATCCCTCCTAGCGTGAGACATGTATTGTTATGCCATTAATATATATATGTATAGTACAAAGTAAAGTAGGGGTTATGATGGTAACCCACTATGGGATATCAGTTATCCTAGATACTGCTGGTAAAGTACCCAAATACTAAATACATAAATGCTTATAATTCCAATGCAATTAATTCATTTACTGTACTGAATAGGTGAAGGTAAAAAAATTTTACCGTAAATTCATATTACAAATAAGAAAATAGAGGAACAAATTCATTTCGATCTTCAACTTACCGATATTACAATTTCATATTATTCATCAATTATACAAATAGGAACATGAAAATCGAACAAAACAATATACATCACTATGCAAATTAATAATAAAATAAAAATAATACAAATAAACTGCTCCTTACAGCTGTTTCAGCCTATGGTCAAGAGGCAATCCAACTTAAATTGCCCATATATGCCATTATAGTATAGTCTTAGGCATTAAAGATTATATTTGTCTGTTTAAATAACCAAAGGCCTCGTCAGAGGATATACATAACCACAAATTTATAATAATAATATAATTATATAATGATATAATT
>NC_043012.1:47230610-47238110 GCF_006345805.1 Octopus sinensis
ATAATAACTGTGAGTGATATGGCCATTCTAGAACAATAACTTTAAGATGCATACCTGCATGCAGGTTGAACCGTTATTCCCGACACATTTTGTCTTTCCTTCTCTCTCTGTTTCTTTTTTTATCTTCTCAATGCTTTCCGTCGAAGAGCGTAGGCTCCAAACGTCAATACCTTTTCCATTCTTCCCGAGCGTTGAACTAATACACCTGCTTTTTTTTCCGTCACCTGTCTTCGTCTTAAAGACTGCTATATTTTGAAACTTTTCTTTTAATTTCACAGTAAATTACACAACATATATTTAGAATTATTTTGGATAGACACTCCCGAAAGAACATAATAATCCTTCGAAGCGAGCTAGGATTTTCCCATCACAAGAATTACAGTGGGATTGATTCAGGCGATCGTTGATGTTTCTTACTACGTCATGTTGGGGATCCGAACCGGAACTATGTACTTGCCCGGATAACTTTTTGTCTATACGATCATCGTCACATCGTACATATGCATGTACATATATATGTTCTGTTATTTTTTTATTCTGCTACTTCCTTCAGTCATTAGACTTCGGCCATGCTGGGGTAGAGCTTTATATATATATGGCCCGACAACTGAAGAGATGGCGGCGTGGTTCTCCGCCCCGAAATCCAAAATTCGGAGTTTTAGCATGGCCACTGAATAAATGTCACATATTGTATTTACATAATATATATATATAATATATATATATAAGTAATACCAAATAATTAGGGTTCAGCAAAGATTTGCTTTACCACATACCGAACTTTAGAAATAGCAGCCAAAAAACGTTAGCTATTTCTTCTACTGTAAAAAGGGACTCCCAGAAAAACCAAAATACTTGAAAGCGATCCACACAGGCAGAGCGGAAGAAGTAACGAAAATCAAACAATATCTGGTCATCTATGGACGCGCGTTTCGGAATTAGGTTGGAATGAAGAATATAAAATTATACTTTACCAACCGTTTTCCTCTTCAGCATAGGACCCCATCAATAATTAAATATTGAAATATTAAATTCGAAGGTACTGGAATAATTTAACATATCTCTCCACCTAACGGTATCAGACGGATAATATTCAGTGTTAGTACCTCCGAATTCAAAACATGGATGAGGTTCAATTACCCTACCCTGCTCGTCCTCGTGTGTCTGCAAGTAAACTACTACAGAAAAAAAATTGTAGCTTGTTATCAGGGAGAAATTACTGATAGCATTACTGATAATATATATATTTACTCATTTACTCTTTTACTTGTTTCAGTCATTTGACTGCAGCCATGCTGGAGCACCGCCTTTTAGTCGAGCAAATCGACCCCAGGACTTATTCTTTGTAAGCCCAGTACTTATTCGATCGGTCTCTTTTGCCGAACCGCTAAGTGACGGGGACGTAAACACACCAGCACCGGTTGTCAAGCAATGCTAAGGGGACAAACACAGACACACAAACATACACACACACACACACACATATATATATACATATATACGACAGGCTTCTTTCAGTTTCCGTCTACCAAATCCACTCACAAGGCTTTGGTCAGCCCGAGGCTATAGCAGAAGACAATTGCCTAAGATGCCACGCAGTGGGACTGAACCTGGAACCATGTGTTTGGCAAGCAAGCTACTTACCACACAGTCACTCCTGCGCCTATATATATATATATATATATATATATATATATATATATATTATATATATATATAATATATATATATATATATATATATATATAGATATATATATATATATATATATATATATATTATATATATATAATTAATATAGGAGAAAATTTTTATCAATGGCCACCATATCGAAAAATGCCTTTAAGGTAAAATTTATACATAGTTTACAAGAAAAGGGCAGAAGAAAAATTCTAATGCCAAATATGCGGAGCACATTTTTTTTTGTCGATAACCATTATAATTTATGCGTCTCGAAACAAAACGATAGAAATCTCTAAAAAATTCGTTATTACCGTATTGGTCCAATTTCGGGGTTAATTCATAAGAAATTTTCCCCTCTTCAGCGGCAAATACGCGAGATATAAATGAAATACTTACTCATACCCATGGAAAAAGCAAGCACTAAGTCCTGAGCAGTCTGCTCAGGACTTAGTGCTTGCTTTTTCCATTAATGATAAGGCTGAAAAACAGACCAAGTATGTAGTTGCTGCTGCTGTTGTTTATTCCTTCTTCAGCCATTCCTGGCTCATAAGGTCCCGTTTCCCGGTTTCACTGGCGTATAGGTTCCCTACCTGGACGGGCCGAGAAAAGAGCAAAGAGTAAGAGAAAGTTGTGGTGAAAGAATCATCAGCAGTCCGTCATTACTTTCCGCCGAAGCCAGGTTGAGCTTAGGTGTTTCGCTCACAAACACACACATCACCCACCCTGGGAATCTAATCTTTTTTGTGAATTCTCCTTATATACATATGTGTGTGTGTGCGTTTATGTGTGTGTGTGTATCTATGTGTATTTGTATGTATGTCTATGCCAGTGTCTCCATCATCGCTTTACAACCGGTGTTGGCGTGCTTACGTCCTCGTACCAGCGGTTCGAGAAAACAGACCCATAGAGTAATTACTAGGCTTTAATAGACAATAAATAATTGGGTCACTTTTTCGACTAAAACCCTTCAATGCGGTGCTCCAGCACAGCCACTGTCAGAGGGCTGAAACAAGTAAAAAGAATAAGAGAATACAGAGAAATACAGTGGGAGAGAGAGAGAGAGTGGGAGAGACAGACAGAGAAAGAGAGAGAAGTGAGAGAGAGTCACACCACGCATATGGATATTTAGATGTAGACTTACGGATGTCAATATATGTCACCATAGACATCACAGGCCCCTCCGAAACCACTGCGACCAATGCAATAAATGTTTCCTTTTCAGAGAAGCATTTCGATGACTGCAGTGAGATCATATAAACAAACGCCTAATTAAAGAGTTGACGTTCTGGGAGTAATCATTTATTCCGCTGCATTTGGATTTCAAAAACGGCTACTCTTTTGTTTAGTATTCTCTTATTCGAGATTAATAAACCGAGCAGATTTACACTGCTTGCGAATAAATAGCATAACAACTTTTTGTACGTGATCTATTCTAGAAAATACTCAACCTTATGCCCTGTTAAATGTAATCAGTAGCTAAAATTGTGTTTTCAAGGAGTGAAAATAAAATGTTTTATTGTAATGCTGCATTCAAATGATATATCAATCTCAATAAATTAAACTGAAAATTCGATATTATTTAATGAATAAATGTGTGGCGAACGACCGACCAGAATTGCTAAATCGAATCCAGGTTTCGTATAGGATTTTCCTCCCTGTAGAAACCAAATGATTTTATTATCGCAGTTAAGGACTATGGTTGGTGAATGGGAATGTATCAACCATTGGATAGGAGATTTATATTTATTAACTTATCAATGTTCTTTTGTAAGGTTGTTGCGAATAGCTGCGGCTGGTTTATATAGGAGCCACGAACCGATGCAGCTAATGCAAATAAAGAATCACAAATTCCAGAAAATATGTGATTTCTTGTTTAACGTTATCAATGCACATTAAATCAATTAACTAGCAGTGTACATGATCTGCTGCCACCTTTTTGCATACAATTTTGAATTCAGTTTCTTGGTTAAAGCAAAAATATTTAGTGATGTTTTTGTAATAAGTTAATCAAAGTCGAAGGGGATATGACTATCAATTTTGCATACCACTAAGACCAGCTTGCTTGAGAAGGTTCATGCTATAGAATTAATGATCTCGGAATGTATGAATGTTACAAACTCACATCCAAACAGCTTTATGAAAGTTTGGTTTTGTGTCACTGTTATAAATCGATATGGAACGGATTATGCAGAAACATACCTGCCTGTGTGATTAGCTGGCGTATATAATTGACTGAAATGGCGGTAAACAGAATATCAACGTCTGTTGAAATAATTAACTCTCAGTAAACTAAAGAACACGCTCAGCACTTATTTATTTTTTCTGTTTGTCTTTTCTTCAAATGTAAATTCATTATCAGATCATGATATATATCTCCAAATCGATAACTACACTACACTTAGTAATAACAGATAAGCAACGGATAATGAGAGTGAATTTGTTACCAATGTATTCAGGATAATGTGCTGACTTGTTTAAATGCTAGAGTATATCAAAGAAAGTTTATTAAATGTTGATATAGCCATTTCACCAATCCCCATACATATATTTTTTTTCGTCATTTCATTCATGTTGTTTTGTATGATATTGGTTTGGCATTTATTTTTCTTCCGTCTAGTGACTATGCATTGAAAAGCTTACTTGGTTGGTAAAAACAAAAAGTAAGAAAAGAAAAAGATTCAATAATCCGATTATTGAAGCAGTTTGATTTCACTATGCAGTCAAGTATCGACATCTGAATTATCCAGCTTTCTGTAACACTGACGCATTTACTGTCCTATATAATAGATATAAATATTTGTCAATTTATCTTCGTGCCAGCAACAAGCTCTAGGCTACATATTCGTGGTCTGGAATAAAAATAGATTATAAATAAAAATATGTGGCTACTTATAACTTGTGCACCTATGCGTTTTACTACCTTAGCACTAGTGTGATAAATCAATATTACGGACAACACTCGTGTGATAAATCAATATTAAGGAAGACATATCACAAAAACTCTGAAACGGCTCAGAAATGGTTGAACATCACAACGTTCAATCTCGTCGTTCTGTTAGCCAAATCACTATATTTGAGCGTGTGTATGAACGTTATAAAATTTAAGTGGAACACATTTACGCTGTCGTCACAAAAAGTGTTGCTGGATGACATATGCATATATATATATATATATTATATATATATATATATATATATATATATATATATATATATATATATATATGTTTACAGGATGAGAGGGGCAAGAAGGATATACATGCATATATATGTCTATGTAAATAAGCACTCATAGGAGACAGATAACGAGATAGAGAGATAGATAGATAAACAGATAGATTGATAGATATACTGGACTTTAGGAACCTCGATAATTGAGGGATCATCAGGACACAGCAGGCAGTATCTTCATTAGATATTCATATGGTACAATATGCACACATACTCATATTCACATATTTACATATAACTATGTAAATATTTAAATATATATGTATTCATATACATGAACTCTTGCAGGTATGTCGGTATATATATCTCGCTCTCTTGAAATATATATATATATATATATATATATAGATAGATAGATAGATAGATAGATAGATAGATAGATAGATAGATAGATAGATAGATAGATAGATAGATAGATAGATAGATAGATATAGATCTATCTATATGTACGTATACGTGTGTGTTTGTGTGCACATATGTACGTATATATTTGTATATTTGCGTGCATATATTAAATTTTAAATGATTGCCGATGAAGAGAAATAGGCGAACATATGTGGTACGCTAAATTGTTTTTGCGTTATGTTTGTGGAATTTAGAAGGCTGAAACCGAAGGAGATGATATTTTAGACCGTATATTAATTACACAATATGAAATTATACCGGCGTTCTCTTGTATCTCTAGTTGCAGGACTCTGACATCAATGAAAATATGAATATGGACTTAAATACCGATATTCGTAACGATATATATCGTATACAAAATAGCTGTAGTTGATTAACAATTCGAGTAATGTACACTTTAAATTCTAACAAATAATATTTACATTGGTTCTGAATCGACAAAAATGCAATAATGAAAGCAAAGCGATTATTTTTGACTTCGATATATTTTAGTATGTACTGGTCCTAAACATGTAACAGCTTGTGTAACAAAATGAGAATCAATAAAATTTGCGCATTTGTTGAGTAAAAATTTAATCTATCCAGTCGTGTTTTCACCTTCATATCGATTCCTGAATGAACTTGAATTATCTGACTTCAGCAATGAAAATAATGGATGGCGCAGAATTAATTTTGCTCTATGAAATATTTTCCTTTTGCAATTCTGTATATTTCAAAGCATTTCCATTCAATAAGGGACCACGATTATATGCGCTGAAAAATAAATGCTAAGTTAAATATAGTACATATAGGATTGTAACAAAATTAAACAGCAATATATGAGATTAAAAATATTTGTAGCAGTATCACACAACTATATCGAATTGTGTGGATTGGCTACTCGGTGTATACAGCTGACAATCTGTTATCGTTGCTATGTTGAAATAGCTTGATCTTCATTCCTATCTGTAGAAACAACTTTTATTTCTCCTTTCAAAATTCTAGTCGTCCTCCATTTTTAAAGGGTAAAAAAAAAAAGAGATAAACAAATTATTTCCCCAAAATTCTGAAAATAAACTTTTTCAGCATAATCTCAATGAATATTTGCTAGAAGTTTATTACATGGCTTGAGTTTATTACGAATTCGAAAGACTGGTTCAACAAGCTAAATGCAAAAGCAATAACAGCATGTCTTTAACAGCCAGTAGTAGTAAGCAACGTATTATCGATATAAAAGAGGTAGCATCCTTGAGTTGAATAATAGAGGAAAACTAACGAACAATATGATTTGTCAATTTTAAGAAGCTATTAATAATGAAGGTGATGCGTCGGTATATATGTCTGTGGCAGAAAAAACTTCCTGGTAAACTACTAATGTCGAAAGTCACATGCTCTCAAAAGGTGATCACATTGCTGAAGGAATACAAACGAACCGTTCGTTGTTACTTAGCCTGAACATGTGAAGTGAGAGATAATGATAAGGCAGAAGGAGAATGAATGCTTCAGGACGAAGCTAAACAATAGACGTAAAAGCTGAACAGCAAATTGTCCAAATTGTCCAGAAGTATTACAAGTGAAGTCTATACTGAACAACGTAGTTGCTAATATATACACAGATGAAAGTTTACATCACGGTTAATTTTACATTAGGACAGGCAACATATAACGGCATAAAATTGAATCCTTAACAAGGAGCACTGCCATACCAACACACACATATATATATATATGTGTGTGTGTGTGTGTGTGTGTATATCTGTGTGCGTGAGCGCACGGGCATGCTTCTGCGTGAGACATTCCACCAGTATACGAAGTTTCAAACCTTTCAGTTAAAAAAAATTAATTAAAAAATCTGTGAAGCAAACTGAACAGATCCAATATGCAAGACTTTTCTCAAGTTGCAAATGTGAATTTGACTGCGTTAACTACATCCCAGAGATGGAGCTTGTATCCTTGTTGGAAAACGGCTCCCTCCTCAATGGAAACTTTATAATAATTAAAAAGTAGATGAGACACAAATGCAGGACTTCGGAATTTAGATCTTCTAGCTAGACTTGTTTCCCTTTTGCTTTTGTAGATTATGGCAAGTTGTTTTCTGAGAGGTGCGTGCAATGCAAATTTACAACTAGGTTTGATGCAAATCGATTTGAAAAGTAGATTTATAGGAAGGGTGATAGAGTTGGGCAGGAGGAGATTATCTTT
>NC_043012.1:47243110-47258110 GCF_006345805.1 Octopus sinensis
AACTATGTAACAAATGAAATAATACAAGAATTAAAACCTGATTTTACTGAGTTAAATGAAATTATTTACGCTTCTGCTAGGGCAATTGAAACCAGCTGTATGCCCCCGAAAAAACAAAGAAACCCAAACCTGGGAAGAAATCAAACTTGGAGAAGTAAAATTGAAAAAGAGATTGAATTTATGAGAGGGGAAATATCAATATTAAATGAACTAATATGTGGAATTGATGTAAGATCCAGAACAGGAAGAAAGATGAAGAGAAAATTTGGATCCTCACGAAGAGAAGAACTGATATCAATAAAAGAAACGCAGAAACAAAAAGTCCAAGCAAAAGCTTAAAGAATACGAAGATTTGAGAAGAGAAACAAGTTTTACAAGCAAAATAAGCTGTTCACATCCAATGCCAAAAAATTCTACAGAGAAATAGGCAAGGAGAAAGTAACCGTTCAAGACCCCTCTCCCATGGAAGAAGTTCAAAACTTTTGGGAAGTGATTTGGAGTGACAAGAAGACGTACAACATAAATGCAGACTGGATTATACAAACAGAAGGATCCTACCAAAATTTACAACAAGCATGGGAAGACATCACAATAGCAGACCTAAGGAAGGCACTCACGAAGGCCCATAATTGGAAATCCCCCGGTAAAGATAGGGTGCCGAATTTCTGGCTCGTATCGCTCCCATGCGCACACGGTAAGCTAGTTCAGCTGCTCAATGGAATTATGAGAGACCCAAAGAAAACACCTGAATGGTTAGCAAGTGGTATTACTTACCTACTCCCAAAGAATAACGAAACCAACCTTCCAAAAACTATCGGCCTATAACCTGTCTATCCACCACGTATAAAATCCTAACATCTATCCTGACGGAGAAAACATATGCATTCATGGAGAAGAACGATATTTTCCCCAATGAACAAAAAGGGTGCCGCCGAGGCTCATACGGATGCAAAGATCAACTGCTAATTAATCGTATGATCCTTGAGAACTGTCACAACAAGCGCAGAAATCTCAGCTCCGCATGGATTGACTATAAAAAGGCCTTCGACAGTATACCGCATCCATGGATCTTGAGATCGTCGGACATCTTCAAAATTTCCCCTGTGATTTCAAGCTTTCTGAAGCACAATATGTCGTTGTGGAATACGAATCTCCAATTATACCACTCTAACGGAGTACTTGCTTCAGAAAATATAAACATCCACTGTGGAATTTTTCAAGGTGACTCACTTTCACTTGTAATATTCTGCATAGTCCTAATACCCCTTACAAGTGAATTAAACAGAACAGGGTGTGGGTATAAAATTGCCAATAAAAAAATAAGCTATCTATTTTATATGGATGACTTAAAACTTTATGGTAAAGACGATAATGAACTTGAAGGCCTATTGCGCACTGTGAAAGCATTCAGCGATGACATCGGGATGGAGTTTGTGCTTGAGAAGTGTACCAAGGCCACTTTCCAGAAAGGGAAAGTAAAGACCACAAATTCAGTCGTGTTAGATGTTGACACAGTCATAAGCAAGAACAAACATACAAATATTTAGGGATAAATGAAGGCTCTGGTATTCAGCATGCAAGCATGAAAGAGAAGATCAGGAAGGAATGTTATAGGAGAGTTCGTGCAGTCCCGAAATCTGAACTAAATGAACGTAACAAGGTGTTAGCTATAAATTCCTTAGCAGTTCCAGTTGTTACTTATAACTACAATGTGTTGAACTGGAATATGAGTGAAGTAAAGAATATAGATAGGAAAATACGCAAGCTGCTGAGTTGTAATAGGATGCACCACCCAAAGGCAGACGTAGATTGCCTTTACCTTCCCAGAGCCCAAGGAGGTTGAGGCCTGATCCAATTTGAACTAGCTTACATAACAACCACAATTGGACTGACCAAATATCTCGAAATAACGAATGACTGGATGCTAAATCTCGTGGAAAATCACGAGAGACGAAAGAAGATTCATTCCATCATAAAGGAAAGCAAACAATTTGCTATTGATCTCGTGCAGGATACCCAAACTGAACGACCCAAGGGAAGTAAGGCAACTATTGTTGCAAAGAAGGTGAAAATAATGGCAACGAAAAAAGCGCACGAGCAATTGGCTATAGGTGGAAGGAGAAACCTCTGCACGGCAAATATGTGACCCGTAGCAAACAAGCTGATGTTGACCAGAAGCAAACCCATCTGTGGCTACGGAGCTCAGGGCTAAAAGCAGGGAGCGAAGGTTTCATCCTTGCTGCTCAAGATCAAAGCCTATTAACCCGGAACTACCAGGCCAATGTGATGAAAAATGGAACAGACCCAAAATGCCGATCCTGCAACGCCATGATTGAAACAGTGTACCACCTAATCTCTGGATGTGGAGTATAAATTATGACATGACAGAGTTGGCCAATATCTACACTGGCTAATAAGTCGGAATTACAATATCAAAACTGCCGACAAGTGGTATAATCACCACCCTGAAGCTGTAACTGAAGGATTAAATGTAACGATTCTGTGGGACTTTCCAGTACATACAGACCGAACCATCAAAGCCAATAAACCAGATATTGTTGTGAAAGACCAAAACAATAAAGTTTGCTTATTGATCGACATGAGCATCCCCTGTGATCATAATATCTCGGCGAAAGAGCTTGACAAGCTCAGAAAATATAAAGACCTGCTCATTGAAATTGAGAAAATGTGGCATCACAAGGCGGTTACAATACCAGTGATCGTAGGAGCACTAGGAATGATCAAGAAGGGAGCCGAAAATTATAGGAGAATGATCCCTGGCTTACCATCCCTGCAAGAAGTGCAAAAGATTGTCTTAACTGGTGCATCACACGTATTGAGAAGAGCATTTTCGATGTGAGAACTATTACTACCCATGTGTTTTAATTTAACAAGAAATGGAAGCAAATTTGAAAGAAGAAAAAAAAGATAATGATAATAATAATAATAATAATAATAATAATAATAATAATAATAATAATAATAATAATAATAATAATAATAATAATAATAACAATGATAATAATAATTGCTTTATGAACCGCAGGGGTTTACATTAAGAAAGTCCTTATAGATTGTACAGGACAAAACAAAGAATGCGTGTGTATGTGTGTGTGAGTGTGTGATATGTTCGTTTTGGAAGTAAAGAAAAATTAACAAAATTTTTCCACAAAAGGGGAAAAAGAAATCAGTAATAATCCTTTCTACTATAGGCACACGGCTTGGAATTTGTGGGGAGGAGACTTGCCGATTACAAGGACCCCAGTGTTTAACAGCTATTTAATTAAATAATAATAACAATATCAATAATAATAATAATAATGATGATGATGATGATGATGATGATGATGATGATGATGGTGATGATAAAATCAATATTTTTCTCTGCATGAGAGTAATATATATACTAAAATTAACACCCAAGATGGCGTAAATGAGGGCAGAACTACAGGTGACGGACTTTCGATGGCAGATGCTCTGTGGGTGAACAGCAAAGACCCGATCATCATGATACGGCTGCTAGAACTAAATGCTCTAAGACGATGAACATAGCTGTGATGTAATGTTCTATAGCAACCAAATTCGATAGATAAGTCAAAGAAATCGGAAGTGACATGAGAACAGAGCGAGCCCCAAATACCTGCTCTGCTGGGAACAGCTAGGATTTCGAGATTGGTACTTCGATGTTGAATGTTTCCCATGATAAATAACAACTAAGTATCGAAGCTTATAATGTGCGGAAAGAGACCGTGAGCGACGTCTGGCAACAGGTTGTTGTCCACTCCTGCAGAATCTACCACAACAAACGAGACCGAATATTCTGAGAAGTAGAACAATGACAACAACAAGAGCGGCAGCAGAAGCAGAAACAACAACAACAACAACAACAACAACGATAATAATAGTGTCGGAGTCGGAGACTAGCAAAATCTCCTGGAATTTCCTAATCCAAACAGATCAGATGCTTGAGTATAACAGACCGGACCTAGTGGTGGTGGACAAGGTACACAACATATACTTTGCAGTTGATGTTGCATGTCCCTTTAACCTACGAATAGTCAAAACGGAAGGCGACAAGATAGGTAAATACAATCCTACAACCCTCTTAAGTACGAAACAACCCGGTTATGGAAAATGAAGGTGAAGAATGCCATTATTGCTGGGTCTTTGGGAACAGTGACAGAAGGCATCAAGGGGAGTATAAAGAAAAAATTGTGTAGAGTGCCCAACAGAACTGTTACAGAGGGTTTACCAGCTTGGAGTGGCCAGAATAATCAGGAAAGTATAGATAGCTGAAAAGAATGGATGTTATGTTACCTGCTGCGCATGTAAGACTCAAGGAGTTCTAAGAAAACCTGTGATAAAGCATAATAATAATTATAATCATTTCTACTGAAGGCCCGCATTTTGTGAGAAGGGGACAAATCGATTTCATCGACCCCAGTCTCCTATTCGTAATTAATTTTTCGATCCCGAAAGGATGAAAGGCAAAGCCAAGTTCGGAGGTATGTGAACTCAGAACGTAGCAACGGGAGAAAAGCCGCCAAATATTTCGACTAGCGTGATAACGATTCTGCCAGCTCACCACCTAAACAACAACAACAACAAGAACAACAACAACAACATAATAATAATAATAATAATAATAATAATAATAATAATAATAATAATAATAATAATAATAATATTTAAGGAAGCTGACAAATACAAACAAGAAATCATACGAAGAAGAAGAAGAAGAAGCAGAAGAAGAAGAAACAACAAAAGCTATAAAACAAATGAAATCCAAACTAAAAATAGAACAGCAACGAACCATGATAAAACGATGGCAAGAAAAGCCTCTTCATGGCAAATACTGGACTAAACTAAATGCCAAAAAAAAAAAAAAAATCCCAACAATGGTTGAGAAGCTCAGGACTCAAAGCAGAGACAGAAGGTTTTTTAATTGCAGCACAAGACCAAAGCCTCCCAAACAGAAATTACAAAAAAACATGTAATGAAAAGAAATATAACAAGTGGAGATGGACAAGAAACAAAAATCATATTATCTCTGGCTGCCCAGTCCTGGCTAAGAAGGAATATATTCACAGACACGACAGAGTTGGGACCTATATACACTGGAAACTATGCCAACGGTATGGAATAACAACAGAAAAAAGATGGTATAGGCACAGAAAACGAGAAAGCAACCTATTTCTTTACTACCCACAAGGGGCTAAACATAGAGGGGACAAACAAGGACAGACAAACGGATTAAGTCGATTATATCGACCCCAGTGCGTAACTGGTACGTACTTAATCGACCCCGAAAGGATGAAAGGCAAAGTCGACCTCGGCGGAATTTGAACTCAGAACGTAGCGGCAGGCGAAATACGGCTACGCATTTCGCCCGGCGTGCTAACGTTTCCGCCAGCTCACCGCCTTCGTACCTTAGTAATTATAGAACCTATTTTTTTACTACCCACAAGGGGCTAAACACAGAGAGGACAAACAGGGACAGGCAAACGGATTAAGTCCATTATATCGACGCCAGTGCGCAACTGGTACTTAATTTATCGACCCCGAAACGATGAAAGGCAAAGTCGACCTCGGCGGAATTTGAACTCAGAATGTAACGGAAGACTAAATACGGCTACGCATTTCGCCCGGCGTTCTACCGCTTCTGCCAGCTCGCCGAGAAAGCAACCGTACTCTGGGATATGCCAATACACACAGATAGAGAAATTAAGGCCAACAGACCAGACATAGTTGTCAGAGATCATGAAGAAAAAATGTTTTCTAATTGATGTATCAATACGAGCGGATGACAACGTGTCTCTAAAAGAAATGGAAACACTTTCAAAATACAAAGACCTGGAAATAGAGGTAACCAGAATGTGGAATCTAAAAACAGAAACAATTCCTATCATAATAGGTGCATTAGGCATGATAAAACAATATTCAGACAAATACTTAACAAAAGCACCAGGACTTACAAACACATATAACATACAGAAAATTGCACTACTAGGCACTGCACACATCCTACGCAGAACACTTTCCATACGATAACCATCAGAGCATCACAACAAATCACAGCACATACCCAAGGCACACAGAGCCATGCTCGGAAGTGAAGTGAAAGCACGATATAAAAAATATACTACTGAATGATAATAATAATAATGATGATAATAATAATAATAATAATAATAATAATAATAATAATAATAATAATATAATAATAATAATGACATTATCATATATATCAGCGACCAATTTATATTTTTTAGTCTTGTTTAAATTGACATGACTTCAAGAACAAGAATACATTACAAAATGATTAATTTTACGATGCCTGTGTAAAGAATTATATAAGCTACAGACGAGTACTTTCTAACAACTCCTATTTTCTAATATGAATATCTTGTCTTTCTGTACGAAACAACTGAGTAATAAAAATTATCATCATGAATAATAAAACATGAGTGTCTGTTAGCTAATTGACACCAAATCTACTCCATTTACATAAATTAAAAAAATCTGTTGAATTGTGTTTCATAAGTTAATTCATATACTTAATATTTCAATATAAATTTTCATATCTACACAAATTTACACTGGTAGATTCAAAAGTAGAATGTGAAGAAACAACTTTAAAAACCTTTCGCAGTTTCTCGAATTGAAGGACGAACTAGCAATCAAGCCCTTTAATATATATATATATATATATATATATATATATATATATACATTATATAAAAGGGCTTAGTAAAATAAATTACTTTGCCGCATACTGAACTCATTAGAAATAGCAGCTAAAAAAACTTTTTTAAAACTATTTCTAATATTAGAAATAGTTTTAAAAAAGTTTTTTTAGCTGCTATTTCTAATGAGTTCAGTATGCGGCAAAGTAATTTATTTTACTAAGCCCTTTTATATAATGTAATAATTTGAATTCGCCTTAAATGGTCCCTTGCATACTGAATACTTGGTGAAATTGATTAATTAATTAATTTTACCCTCAATTGTTGAAATATATATATATAATATATATATATATATATATATATATAATATATATATATATATATATATATATATATATGTATGTACGCATGTATATATGTATATGAAGTATACATATATACATATGAAGTATATATGTATGTATATATGTATATGAAACATCTCCAGAGCACAACAATACGGATATTCGTTATAATCCCGTTATTGTTCTGCTCCGGAGATAGAAATGTTACTGGATCCTGCTCGAAGACCATTGTTTTCACGACGACGGCGGACACCACCACCGCCACCACCACCACCACCATCACCACCTCGGCCCCACCACCAGCAACACTGCCAGAATTGTGAATCAATAAGACTTATCAACTGACACGAATGAAAGTATAAAACGTCAAGAGTTACTAAAACGAAATCTCCAGTGGGTTTGCTGAAGGAAGTAACTTATGCAGACAAAATAAAATTTTCAAATCGGATGCGAAATAAAAGATAGTGGTGAATTTCCATTTATAAGCTTCATGCGATTGCGATATGTAAAACATGCCCATTCAAGGAAGTAGTGTTCTGTCAAAAAGTTAACTCGAAACAAATAGCCCCGTCTCCTAATGCGAACCTCAATATTTTAATGGCAAGGCAAAACGGTTGCTGATCCCTCATCGCCTGCAATAATAGGTGCTGCATTATTTAGTCGAGAACCTGACAGGATTTGAAATATTTACTACTCAAAAACAAAAGCAAGCCATCTAACCGGTAACGAGAACCAGAATAATCCTACTGATAGTCCTATAGTGATTGCCACCAAAAAAGCACCACTTAAAGCAAAATGCATATAATAGGATAGAGTGGACACGGTTCAGTTAAACCCAAAGAATAACCTCATTGTACAAATATACTTCATGGATAAATTTAGTAGGCAACGAAGTACGAAGCTATATAGATGCAAATGAATTATTCTGGTAGCAGAAATTCAGAACTTATTGTAAGAGCAGTAAAACTGAAAAAAAAAACGAACAAAAAATAGGGAAGGAAAGGAAGAACAAAACATAGAAATGGCATAGAATTTTACATGAATAATTGGGAAACGATTTCAGAATGCATTACAAGAGAACTGAGTAAGATTGACTTTACTGGCATGTTTAATAAAGAAATGCTACCAAAGTTTAGAAACGGCACGAAGAATAGCAACAAAATCATTATCTATAACCTTGCTCTAGGAGAGATCTTACGAAATAAGGGATATGATATAACAAACTGAGATACGCTTATCTATGCCACTGCCGTTGTAGTAACTTCATAACTAGATATCAAGATTACGAATCAAAAGTCGAGATGTCAAAATACCTCCTCGTTTGAAAATAAAAATACAAAACAAATTTTGAATCACTTTGGGCGGATGTATCAATTCTCGATGAACTTGCAAGGGAAGTAGATATTAAAACAAGAAAAGCCAGAAAAAATATCAAACAAAAATACAAAATCAAAGATCTTATAAATCTCTGTACTACTTAGGAACTATTGAAACAGCTGCTTAGAAGTTATGATAAATAAAACAAATTTTAGAGTTAAAACAAAATATTCAAAACAGATGCAAATAAACTTTATAGGGAAATTGGCGAAACTATGATAGGGGTAAAAGTACCACCTGAGAGTGA
Organism: Octopus sinensis; assembly: GCF_006345805.1. Taxonomy (NCBI): domain Eukaryota; kingdom Metazoa; phylum Mollusca; class Cephalopoda; order Octopoda; family Octopodidae; genus Octopus; species Octopus sinensis. The sequence continues at coordinate 47,251,768 of NC_043012.1, forward strand.
GAGGTGGAAGAGTCGGAAAAATATATGAAACCACGAAGAAGAGTATAGCACTGTAGCTGACTGGATAGAACGTGAGAAGCACCGAATGGATAAAGGTGAAGCACAGAGGTTGGAAACAATAGGAATAGAATTGTTAAGAAAATCTCAAAAATGGAAAGCCCTAGAACTGGACCGGATCCCTAACTCCTGATTGAATTGTTTGATAGAAGCATAAGAAAGTATCACTGTCTCTGACGGATATCCTTCAAAACCTAGAACAAATACTAGCCTGGCTGACTGAAGAATTTACTACCAAAAGCCAATGAGACACTTGAAGAAACCCGAAGAATTTCCGACCAAGAACATGTCACAACAGCACAAAAAATATTCTCACATCCATAATGAATGAAATAATGTACGCTTTCCTTGAAGAGAGCTCTATCATTCCACATCTTCAAAAAGATTATGAACGAAATTGCTCATAAATAGATTGATTTTAAAAAATTGTCGCGGCAAAAGCAAGAACCTGAGTACGACATAGATTCGTCACAGGAAAGCGTTTGATACCGTCCTACATGGGTGTATACCAAAGGCCATTGAAATATACAAAATCTCTCTTGTCATATCCAATGTCTTACAAATTAGCTGACCAAATAGAATGCATGTCACTTTCTAAAGCATAGTAATGGGATGATCCTATACATCAACATCAACATTGAACGAGGCATCTTTCAAGGTGACTCCTTCTCTCCATTATTCTTTTGCATGGAACTGATCCCACTCTGAAATGAAATCAATAACACCGGAATATGGATACACAATTCTAAACAAGATCATAAATTGTTGTTTTTTTGTTGTTGTTTTTACATGGATGTTCGGAAGCTTTTTGGAAGAGATGTCCAACAGCTAGAAGGGCTGGTTCTAACAATTAAAAAGTTTAGCTATGATATCTGTATGGATTGTTGGCCTCGATAAGTATGCTGAGCAACTGTTTTAAGATGCAAGCTCAGACAAACAACGTCCATTAAATTAGATATTGACACAACCATCAAGGTACTTGATTCACAAGAAACTTGTAAATACCTGGAAATAAACGAAGGAGATGCCACTATGAAGGAGAATATAAGAAAGGAGTACTATAGGAGAATAAGATTTGTTCTAAAGATTAAACCTAACTCCAAAAGTCGCTTTCAAACCATTAACTTTCTGGCTCATCCTGTTGTCCAGGATAATTTTAATATCATGAGCTAGAAAGGCAGTGAGCTGGCAGAAATGTTTGCACGCCGGATGAAATGCTTAATGTTATTTCGTTTATCTTACATTCTGAGTTCAAATTCCGCCGAGGTCGACTTTGCCTTTCATAGTTTCGGGGTCGATAAATTAAGCACCAGTCGCGTACTAGAGTGGATCTAATCGACTGGCCCCCTCCCACCATAATTTGGGCCTTACGCTTGGAGTAGAAAATAATTTTCCTGGGTAAAGTTTCTTCAGGACATACAAAGTGCTTTTAAAATTTAATATTTTTGAAATGAAAATACTATTTTGTATATTATTTAGTGAGGCGGAAATACAGTCATGATAGCAACTCCTATCAAGAGCTAGAATCATACGGAGATCCAAAGTATGGACACGAAGTCAAGGAAATTATTGACATTTAACAACATGCAGCGTCAGACAAATGTTGACTGTATATACCTAACTAAAATCGGTGAGAGAAGAGGAATGACGCAATTAGGACTCTGCTGTAAAACCACTGTAGAAATGAACAGGTACTTATCTTTTACGGAGGACCCGATTCTGCGGCTTGTGGGCGAACATGAAAGCATAAAAAAGTTGCATTCTGTTGTCAAGACAGGGGACTTGAGGTAAATCCTGAATCGGATGAAAATCCTGAAACCACTGATATCAAGCTAGCAAAACGAATCAAAGAGACTACCAATAGAACGGGCAGAAACAAATTGGGAAGCAGCGGAGCAAGAAGTCCCTGCAAGGAAAATATGTGCTTCAAAGTCAAAATGCTGACGTAGACCAAGCAACACTGTATCAGTGGCTGTGGAGTTCAGGACTGAAAGCGGATACTGAAGGCATTATACTGGCAACACAAGATCAAAGCGCGTTTAACAGAAATTATCAGGCTAGTGTTCTTAAAAAGCGTGCTGACAGAAAATGCAGATTCAGCAGTACATCTTTTGAAACAATAGACAGTATGATTATGGGCTGCCATGTTCTTACAATAAACGAATATAATATAAAAATATCCACCATAGGGTAGGACAGTATTTACACTGGAAAGTATTTCAAAATTGACTTACCTGGTAACTGGATGAACACCATTCTGAGAAAATTGTTGAAGGCAAAAATGTCATCATCCTCTGGGATTTTCCAGTCAACACTGACAGAAAGTTCCAGGCTAATCGACCAGGATTAAACATTAAAGACAGGGAAGAAAATAGATGTAAGTTCTGACTAATAAAAAACTATATCTGTAAAGAAATTTGATAAGCTTAGTAATTATAATGACATGGAATCTAATACACAAAAGATGTGGTAACTTAAAGTAAAATTTATTCCTGTTGTAGGTATGATGTGGTAGGTATGATGAAATGTGATATCAGAAACATGTAGACAACATACCAGAGGGAGCCATATCTCAAAGAAATCCAAAAGATAATGCTGACACTACCGTTCACATCCTTAGAAAAACTCTGTCATTTTAAATGCCTTTGCTGTATCTTAAGCACATCCAAGATCGCATTCCAAATGCACTTTAATGCATGTGGCGTTCCGAGAAACGGCCCAAACTCTTGAAGAAGTGTCGTTGGTACGTTACTGATAGCATTTCCTTCACTACTGTGCGGGCACTGGAGGTTCCACAAATGTTGAGACCCAGGACCTTCCAAACAATACTACCACGCCGTATCGTATTCTAGGTTGCTTCAAACATGTAAAGATCAAACATGTGCAGTGAAACCGATCGCCTTAGCAGTGGGATCAGAAGTCATGCTATCGCTGATGGCTATCATATCTATAAACTTCTGCCATGACGTCTTTGAAAATGTGATACTGCTTCCAGTGTGACCTGATACCATGTTGCTATGTTATGAAGAGAGATGTGTTGAGGAGAACATAAATAATCTCCATGCTGCTACAGCAGGGGATTCAGTGTATCAAAATCTTTTCTCTATTTCGAATGCCATAGGGAAATTTTGAAGTAAACTGCTGAGGCCATGTCAATAGAATTCTCAATGTTGTGGAGAAACTCTTTTTCATGTCGCTATATCTGTTAACAGCTTTACCAATTTGGGGTCGTCCGGTTCTTTGTATGTACGTTTCTTGAAAGCATCTTTCTCTGTTTTTATGTCTGATCTATACGCCATGTACAAATAAATATTGAACATTTTACAACATTACTCCAAATAATTTTATTTTCGAGGGACACTTCTATATTTAAAATTCCTATGTTGCAGTTGTTGCACGATTAACCTTAACGGAACTACTAAAAGAACGTCTAAAATATTCTTTTTGTACCAATGTTCCTTTTTGTTATTATCACTAACTTCAAAGTTCGTTGTTAGAGTATTCCAAACAATTTTCTTCAATGGACCATTAAAATATAAATGTTTAGTTTATTCCATGATGGAATTTATTTTTGTGAAGTTTTTTTTTTCCTTTTTTATCTATTTGTTGCTGTAATATTTCGCTTTCAACGTAGACTCGGAAAAAGATACCACCATTACAATTTCAATAATGAAAATTGACTGTACTCCTGCTGAACATGTTCTGGCACCTAGTGATGAAATAGAAACTTCCATAATATTTTGAAACATTTGTTACTATCATTATTAGAAATAAAAGTAATAAGTATATTAGTTTACATAATGATACTTGCAAAGAAAAACTGGAATTTTATGAGAAGGCTTTTCAATCACATCGGAAGGGCCAACAAAGAACTGATGCTTTTCAATCACATCGATCCCAGTGACCAAACTGTACTTAATTTATTGACTCCAGAATAATGAAAGGCAAAGTTGAACTCAGCATAACTTGAAGAAATTTGCATAATAATAAAAGAAAAATTGGTTACTCCTATTTGTTATAAGGGGTGAAACTTGTGGCCTTGGAACAAATAAATAAGAAAAGGGCTACACGAACGATAATACATTCTTTAAAAGTTAAAAATAGCCATAAAATGCATATAAAGTATAACACAAAAAATGATGGTAGTAACAATGTAGGGAGTATCTCGGCTCCTTCACATGACTCCTGACTTTATCAACAAATTGAATGCAAGTTGTTTCCTCTAGATCTTTTCTCCATCGTGCTGCCTCATTCGTTCGGTTTGGTCAATCATCTATGACAATTTCATTTCTCTTATAAACCGGCTATATAGTCTATCATCCTTTGCTATTCGCACTTTCGTCTTGAAATGGCATTTCAAGTAGTTGGTAGGTGAGTGGCCTGAGTATTTCGATTACTGATTAATTTGCAGAGCGATTTCTATTCGATTTCTAAATGTAGTAAATATGTTCTGCTGGTCTTGAATTTATATAATTTCTACAGACATCTAGTAACATTATGTCGATGATATGCATAATGCTTTGAATAAATATTTTCGGGAAGTGTACTGAATTCACCTGTAGGGCTGGCTTTATTAGAATTTTATGCACTTTAATGAAAATATATCCATGATTGATGAGTATGTGATCACAAGTAATATATTTTTAAGAAGAGAAAATAAAAAAGTGGAGTACGCCTATATCAACATAATATTTATTTATTCTTCGTGCATAAGGAATATCTGACACCAGCTGAATTCGATTTAATATTTCAAATTACTTACCATCGACCATGACACCGAAAGTTCTCTGAGAACAGCTAGCTAACAGCCAAATATATTGGAAACATAAAAGCATTAACGTCTCGTATCCTTTAATGCAAGTAGAGATTTTATAGTAAAAAATTAGCTACATTAATTGATGTATAAATGATTGCTTTGTGGATTTTGCGTATACTAATATTACCTTACGTTCACTTATAAATCAAATGGAGTTTTCAGATCTATTACATTTATAGGTAAATATCTATCAAGAACCTCCCCCAAACTAATAAGTTTTGCTTTACATTACTTCCCATAAATATTACCACTTCTCAAAAATCGATAAAGCTACTTAATGTACATTTAATACCATGGTGCTCTTTATACAATGAGGCTGAGAGCACACTATTCAATATCTTACTCGCTCGACTAAGATTATTTACTTTTTTATAGCTTTGCCGTTTGAGAGTAACCGCCAACAAATTTATTAATTAATACATACTTGATACTACTCAATTATATCTAGTTGACGCATAGTGAAGATGCTGAACACTTGAATTTAACAATCAAAGTATACTGATATTTAATAAATAAAATGAATTTATTACATCTTTAATTATAGGTTAATCCTTTTCAGCCGTGTCTAAATGTTTCAAGCTGCTGAGAGACTACATTTTTCAAGCAGTTTATTGTTGTATATACAGAGTACTGGATGTTGTCTCGGAGATAATAGTTTCAATTTATTTCTAAAATATTGCTTAAACAGCTACCTCTTTAAATGGAGCAAAGTGAAGATTACTGTGTCAATTTGGGAAACTGTAAATGCTTAATTGGAGATATTTAAGTGTAATAATAGTATGTGTCGTAAGAAAAACTAAATGTAAAATACATTAATAGTATTGATTTTAGAATGTAACTCTGTTATACTACTACCGTACGCAGTTTACTGGCTTTTCAACGACATTACACACTGAGACTAGAAATAGTAGAAATAATATAATTGCAACGCAATATACAAATATTTAACGGAAGCACTAACGGTGCTTGTTAATATTGAACTCTGATTTTCCTTTCACGCGAGATACACATGTATATTCGCACAGATGTGTGCCTGTATGTACACGTGTGTATGTGTATGTATATATTTATATATACATATGAATATACACTTGAGTATTTAGTCTTATATACAGTAAGTTCGTGTATGTATTTACATATGCATATGTATATATATGTCTGTAAATGCAAGTATGTTTTTCGCTCTCGTTAAGTTTTACCTTTTAAACATCCTACTTAATCAGCATTCTGGAAATAAATTAACACTGAAAGAATTAAAAATGGAAACAACAACATATGAGAAAAAGGAAACAAAATATATTTAGCCAAGTTAATGCGAAATACTAAGAGTTAAACATATTTCTTTGTTGTTTATGTGAAATCTGCTGTCTTGATTGTAAATGTTATCAGTAAAATGCATAGTTTTGTCTATTTTAGTTTAGCCATCGTTGAAAATCTGTTTCCCGTTATGTCCTGTCAGTTAATTATAAT
>NC_043012.1:47263110-47293110 GCF_006345805.1 Octopus sinensis
CCGTAATGCCTCCTCCTCATTAAATTTATCGATTAGGACGTCTCTAAGTATGTGATTATTCAGAGGATCCTGGAGCTTCTAAATTTTCACATTACCATTTTCCTGAACCATCGATAAATTCATATGGTAAATACCTTATACTTACAGGTAGAATTTAGCTTCACTATCACCGATGGAGTTAATACTTTAAATCCAAGCGAAACTATCTTGCTGGTATCATGTCCAACCCGCTGTGGGGCGGTTATCTCCCCTCTCAGTATATAAACAATGTGGCCATAAGTGATTTGAATCTTGTTTCTAGCAACGTAGTTGCTACCCTGCACCATCAGTCTCTCTCTCTCTCTCTCTCTCTTTCCCCCCTCTCTCTCTCTCCCTCCCTATATACATATATATATATATATTATATATATATATATATATATATATTATATATATATATATATATTATATATATATATATATATATTATATATATATAATATATATATATGTGTGTGTGTGTGTGTGTGTGTATCTATATACATACACACATAGACAGAGAAACAGGCGCATGCACACACACATGCGCGCGCATATGCATATGATGGCTGTCCCCTCATAACCCGGGAACAGCACCAGTGACCGCTAAGAACATTCTCCACATTCTGATAAACTTTTACATCACACTTGTGGCTCCGCTGTTAACTAATATGCCCAGTTCTTGATGGAGAGACATGTCCTCTGACATTTACAGACCACCGTTCTCCCATTCACTACAATGGTGGAGCATTTTCAAACAATTCTTAAAGCCCTCCATGGAAAATGCGTGCTTTTAAAGAAAATATCCACTTCATCCCTTGAATGAAAGAACTTGCAGAAGAAGGTTGGCAAAATTTTTAAAGAAAAATCCACTCTATCCCTTATTCCCTTACTCCTTTCTTCCATTTGTGGCGATGACAAGCATTGCTTTTTCAACTAACGTCCCATATTACACATACCTCCAACGAGGGCTTCACTGGATCCTAAAAGCGTTATCTTGGTTTCCCCTGGGTGTGATTTCCGCAAACAAATTTGCAATATAGCCTTTGTTTGGGGATGATTTGATCATACATCTGGACAAGGTGTCTTGCCCAACGTAAGCGTCTCCACTTAATACCCCCGTGTCAAGAGTTCACAAGGACCATTCAAATTCATGATGTGTGCCATCTCAGATGGAAGTTTTGAAGGACATTGACATGATACCTATAAAGGGCTCATGTTTAATAGGAATAAACAAACGACGTAACCTCACTCTTTTACTTTTCGTGTGATGACACGTAGCGGCCAGAATCGACACCCGACAACTTTGAAGAAATCAAAACTTTTCTGAAGCTTTTCATCATCTATGGAGCAAGAACCTGGAACAATCTATGGAGCAACTCCTGAGTCTAAATTAGTTGGAATGTGCCTAAATAGGATCAATGAGTAAAAAGATGATCTAAAAATGTGGCGGAGAATTTGCCGTTATGAAAATATGTTGCTCATATATTTGAAATATCTGAGCAACATATTTTCATATATAACATATATATAGAGTCTTTGTGAAAGTATTAGTATGAGTATCTATTTAAAATAACCAATAGTACTCTCTTTTATTTTTACTTGTTTTAGTCATTTGACTGTGGCCATGCTGGAGCACCGCCTTTAGTCGAGCAAATCGACCCCAGGACTTATTCTTTGTAATCCGAACCGCTAAGTTACGGGGATGTAAACACACCACCATCGGTTGTCAAGCGATGTTGGGGGACAAATACAGACACACACACATACATACATACATACATACATACATACATACACACACACACACACACATATATATATATATATACGACGGGCTTCTTTCAGTTTCCGTCTACCAAATCCACTCACAAGGCTTTGGTCAGCCCGAGGCTATAGTAGAAGATACTTGCCCACGTTGCCATGCAGTGGGACTGAACCCGGAAACATGTGGTTCGTAAGCAAGCTACGTACTACACAGCCACTCCTACCTAGCAGTCAATTCAATCGTAACCGGTTATTTGCAAATCTTTGACGCGAAGTCACGATGCTGCGAATATATCTTTCCTATTAAACTACTTACAAACAGCAAGTGTTTCAAATAAATGCCTAACGTTATGGATATATTTTTTGGCCTTCATTGTGTTTTTCCTAAGTCTTATGCATTGTGCTTTCTGTTAAATATATATTTACCTCTATATATACGCGTGTGTACATACACACACGCAGTTAACTGCATACGCACATACATATGTACATACATAAGTGCAAATATATAACAAAAACCTGATGCATAGAAGGGTAAACACCAAAAACACCTACGAAGACCTTTGGAGTTAGCACCAAAGATAACATGTTATGTCTATGTAAAAGACCTAATGTTGTGGCCAGGACACTGTATGAGACCCGTCAGAAGGATAATCCTGAGGCGAAAGAAAGAAGAGCCCAGTGTATGGTAAGGACCATAGCTATTCCTAATAAAAAAGAAAAATATTGGTGGAATGTCCTAGTGAAAACCTCAATAAAATGTAAACATAACAGACTTGACGTTGATCTGGGACAGAAGAAAGAAACTGTGTGTAGTAGCGGGAGTCAGCTACTCAGTAGAAGTTAACACATGGCTACAGATCAGCGGAAGAGAAAATACCTACGATGCACTATGGAGAAATCGACCGTTATTCTCCGCAGATTACAAGTTCAGGTTTGCACCAGCAATTATTGGGTCACTGAGAAATCTAATATTTTCTAAGTACCAATCTTCAGAAATTAGACTTTCCAGAACCAGAGAAGAGAAAGCTGATTCTAAGACAACAGATCCATGTAACTATGAAAATTTGTAAAATTTTATGCTTCATCATTTAGGTATATATATATATATAATATATATATATATATATATATATATATATATATAAATATTATTAGAGACAAAACCACTATTTTGCAAAACAAACAAGGAAAGACTTAATCAATACATAAAATTTTAATAAATAGTAATTTGACTATTTATTAAAATTTTATGTATTGATTAAGTCTTTCCTTGTTTGTTTTGCAAAATAGTGGTTTTGTCTCTAATAATATTTTATAATATTTTACTATAAAATTGGATTTAATCCTAAATCTGATTTTTTTCCCTGTAAATTTGGATTTATTCCCTAATATTTATTATTATATATATATATATATATATATATATATATATATATATATATATATATATATATATATATATATATATGTATGTATATATATATATATGTTATTATCATTTTTTTAAATTATTATATTGGATAATAATAGAATTAATGACACCTTCGTGAATTAATATATATATATATATATATATATATATATTATATATATATATATATATATTAATTCACGAAGGTGTCATTAATTCTATTATTATCCAATATAACAATTTTAAAAATGATATTAACAGAATCAATGACACAGGCGATAGCAGGATACAAAATAGCATTAAATAGCTGAGGGATTCAAATTAATCAAAGGACATACTAGGTATGTCAACCTGCTTGAAATAACAGTCAGAACTCTTATTATTAAATCGCCGGTGAAAAACTACAGAAATCAAACGAAGGCAAAATCAGGTTAGGATAATCTACTAACATACTGCCGAAGTTATGTCCTCCAAATGCTTCTGTAAACTACGAAACAAATAGTAGTCTGAAGGCGCATCGTCGGGAGAATAAGGTGGTTGACGAATTTTTTCCCAACCAATCTCTTCGATCTTTGCAGCGTGGGGTCGCGCATTGTCTTAATGAAACATCACTCCATATCGATCCTCTAAAGCGGGTCGTTTTTCTTCAAAGTTTGGTTCAAACGATCTAATTGCTGACAGTACACTTGAGCATTGACTGTTGCATTAGGTGGTAACAATTGAAAATGAATTACGCCATTGCAATCCCACCAGATAAAGAGAAGAACCTTTTTTCCATGAAGGTCCTTTCTCGGTTGTGGTTGAGCTTTTTCCCCTTTTACCAAGTCCCTGTTTACGACGTTTAACACTTCGGTAGAAGATCCATTTTTCGTCACCTGTCACAGCTCTATCCAAAAAGGGTGAAATGAGTTCACGAGAATGGCGAGAAGAGCAGATGTCAACTCGGGATTTGAGGTTTGTTTTCGGACAATTCATGAGGCACACATTTTACAAGTTTGGTAATATTTCCAAGTTGGTAAAGATGACGATGAACAGTTGTGTGGTTTGAACTAAGCTTTATTGCCAATTCTTCAACTGATATTGCAGGATCTTCTACAAGTAATGCCTCAAGGAGCTTATCATGAAACTCAACTGAACGTCCTGTTCGATCTTCATCTTCAAGGCTGAAATCTCGACTTCTGAATTTTGAACACCATCTTCTGCAAGTTCTTTCATTCAAGCATGAGTGTATGTTTCGAGTTGCTTCGGCACAGAGTTCCCTTTATTGTACTCATAAAGCATTATGTGCCTCAAATGCTCTTTGGATACTGACATCTTAGAAAGGGTTCTAATCAAAGAAATTTTATTTCTATTATTCTGTAAAATAACATCTAATTAGTTTAAATGTACACAAATGCATAAAGATAATTTTTAATTCCATTAGACATTCTAAAATACTTTGAATTTCATTCTATTTAAAAAAAAAGGTAAACTCGGACAGAACTTATGGGATGACCTGATGCAGTTTTTGTTCGGACTCTGTATATATATATAAATATATTTGTGTGTGTGTGTGTATGTGTGTGTGTTTATGTGTATGCGTTTGTGTGTGTGTGTGTGTGTGTGTGTGTGTACTGAGAATGCATATGTTTTTATACGCATATTTGTGCGTCTTTATTATATATATATATATATATATAATATATATATATATATAAACGCTAACGCACACATATGTGCGTATGTATTAATCTTTTATTCGGGTACACACACTGTAGTAAGTCGTTTAAATTTATATGCGCACATGCGTAGCATACTACGACTACTACCAAAATGAATTGTAATAGAAATAAAGGAAACGGAGGTTAAAAATCGAGCTACTTTTTGATAAGTCAAATGCAAGGCACGTCTTTTGTATAGCATCTGACTCGCGAAGAACCGGTGCAAGATTGGTCGAAACGAATTCCATATTTTCGTCTCATTTTCTCATATACTTTAGTATATTTGCATACCTTTTCTTTTTTGTTTTATACTTTTGACAGTAACCGAGATTGCGACCGTGCTGGGGCATCACGTTGACGGGTTCAGCCGAACATATCGAAGCAAATGCGTATTTTAATCTAGTCAGGTACTTATTCTAACACTTTATTCTGGCGAACCGCTGTATCACGGGGTAGTAAAGAAATCAAAATCGATTTGCAAGCGGTTTTCATATATGGGAACATAGAAGAACATACATACATACATACATACACACGCACACACACACACATATATACATACATACGTAGCAGTAAAATTGCATTACACTCTCTCTCTCTCTTGTCTCTCTGTCTCTCTCTTCTTTCTCTCTGTCTCTCTCTCTCTCTCTCACTGCATGTATGTATTCCTACATAGATAGGTTGAGGGATATATATTACTTGATGTGAAAATTTAGTGATTTAAATGAATGTTTTAAAGAAAAGCACGTTGAGAGAGGTCGGGGCATATATATAATACGCAAATGTACATTGATACATGGTTCCATATATCACATATACAAATATTGAGCGAAGGCATGTATCAAAAGTTTTAGATTCAAAAGAATTAGAGCCCAAAAAGTATCAAAGGAGAAATTCGACACACACATACGCCCACACACACAAATATATGTATGTATTTATATACGTATGTGTGTGTATGTACGTGTGTATGTGTGTGTATGCGTGCACACCACACATATATGTCTCTGTATATCTAAACAAATATGTACACGCACAAACATAAATGATCAGTTTTAAACATTGACGCATGAGTGGTTTGTTGTGCAAAACAGCGAATATTGAATAAGATAACAGAAATTGTATATGTTAAATTACAGTATAAAAAATAACCGGCAATCTTTACATAGACGCAAATATCGCGTTAAGATTTTCAGGAGCTTCATATCAAATAATGAATACATTAAACAGATGGAATTTTGCCTGAGTATACATCAAATATCTGTTATTGAAAAAAAAAGGAAAAGAAAAAAGAAAACCTGATTCGATATTGGTGATGATATCGTGGAAAACATATCATAATTCTGAGGAATCATTGCACGCATCTGATTCCTTTGAAGATATATTACGGGAAAGCTAAAGTTACCTAATAAACCAAAATGAACATTAGGTCGGTTCACATTATCTTTACATAACTGGCATTCACCGGGATAAACATGTACAAGGAAATAAATCTACTTAGCAGGACGTAAATTACAAAATGTATTCCTATCTTTCCCTATGCTAAAGTCATTTCCTTTCAAATTCCTTTACTTTAGTGGGGAACCTGCCTTTGATGATGCATATCTAGGTATGAAAGATGCTCTTTATTAGATTTTAGGAAAAGTGATGAGCTGTTTGCTAAGATCTATAGATTGAATGCATTCCGTAAATCGTCCTAATATCACAAAATATGATTTGTTCAATATCGTATCAGTTATGCTGTTAAGAGTTTGTACATATATTTTCTAACCTGCTTTCTCTGAAAGTAAATCGTCTGGATCATTAACGATTTAAACCACAGGTAGTAAATTTTATGAAAGCAACATTGAATATTATGAAATGTAAGCTCATCAGGGATGCATGAGTTTTATCGATCAATAAATTATATATCATTCGGAGAATAAATATTCTGTAAGATTACGTAAGACACCTAGCCAGCTAATATCAAAGCATATACTTTGAAATTTAATTAATGCTTTGAGATTTTATAACCTTAATATTGATTTTTTTGCCAAGAGGTCCACTCGTTTATAGGAGATAAAATAGGAATATGAGATGTTCATGGTCGTCTCAGAAAGATCAGCAGGCTAAATGAAGTGTATTGATTTCAAATTTGAATAGAAAACAACCCGCTGACTCAGCTTAGCCATATCATTCTCCACATTTCACACAATTTCTTAGTCATTCATCTTTTATTATAAATAACATAGATTCCTTTCAATGTCAGATATAGATTACAAACAAATGAGAAATGTAATTTGATTTCAGTAATCAGAAACTATTTAATGCACTACGCTTTATTGAAATATTATTTCTATACTGTTCCTATTAATTTAAATAAAATACAACTTTTTACATAAATGATTACCTGATCGTATATGAAAAAACTCAATAAGAAAATAAAGCTAAATTAAATAGCCAAGAACACAAAATATGGTGGCAAACAAAAAATTTTAAATAGAACATCCTGAATATTTTCTTCTACATTTTTTACGTAAATGTTCATAGAAAATAGATCCTTTGTAAAATGCCGATACGCAGTACGTGCATACCAGCCAAATTGACTGGAGTCAAGTGCTTCTAAAATACGATTAGAATATAATTTATTCCGAATATGGAAATATATATATATATCTCCATGTAAAATTTGCAATTGGGTGTTAACTAAGTATTTCCCATTTCCTATTCTGAAATATTTTACAGATATAGAATAGGTATATTTTACACCGAAGTTGTATTTTTAAATGGATTTGAATATTATTGTCTTTTTTTAAAAATCTTGATACAAAAACAGATATCTTCAGGGCTAGAGATGGGCAATAAATAGTATAATATTTAAGATACAATATGGAAGGTTAGTCCAGTTATTGTCTTTCGGAAATATTAAATTTTTTCAGAAGAAAACTGTTTTATGTAATCTCTGCTATTACTGAATGTTTTGATATTTCGCTATCCGAATAATCGACAATATATTGGTGTAAATTCTAAACTGTGGAGGCGCAATGCCCCAGGGGTTAGGGCAGCGGACTTGCGGTCGGAGGATCGCGGTTTCGATTCCCAGACCGGGCGTTCTGTGTGTTTATTGAGCGCAAACACCTTAGCTCCACGAGGCTCCAGCAAGGGGTGGTGGCGGCCCCTGTTCTATTCTTTCGCCCCAACTTTCTCTCACGTTTTCTTCCTCTTTCTTGAGTAACACTGCGATGGACTGGCGTCCAGTCCAGCTGGGGGCAACACATACGCCATAGAAACCGGGAAACCGGATCCATGAGCCTGGCATAAATAAAATAAACTAAAATGAGCTTGGCATGAATAAAATTTTAAAAAATTCTAAACTATATTTAATGCAATCCTTCTAAACTTTGAATTGAAATGTCGTTGTAGACTGCTTTAATTTTCATTTCTTCAATGTAGATAAGTACATGGGATATAGTTATCGATTATGAAGCGGCCTGGAGTGATTTAAACGACCAAAGTCATTCTCTACAGACTGCTTATATGTTTTTTACAAAAATCTGCATTCTGAAAAGGAGATAGTGAGTCAGCACTACTTTACTTGCATTACCAAGAACATTGTATCCAATAAATCTAGTTATTGTCTTGAAAAAAGGAAACAAAATGGCATTATGTTATCTGCTGTCTGCTATAATATCTTACGTTGTGTCTTTTTTACCATTAAATCAATAATCGGAAGTCGATATTAAGTCGCTATCAAGTAGCGAAAAACCAACTATTGTAAGACCACAATACAGACATAATTATCATTTACAACTCTTTCCTTTCAAAATCACTTGTAAAGGAAATTGATATAAACCCTCTTTCATTGATCATCGATGTTAAATCCTTTCTAGACTGACCAATACGAAAACAATATGAAAATAATATAAAACCCTTGTCATCAAGACATTTAGAAATACTTCAAATCTAAAGCTTTTCTGACGCTACTTGAGATGGAAACACAACTTGTGTGATATCCTAGACAATTGGAATAATGTTCCTTGTAACAATGAATCTGCTCTAGGTAGTGTTTAAAAAAGCAGTCTGCGATTGCTGTGTGCAATAAACCCTAAGACAGACAGCATCAGCTATATAATACTTGTGCAGTTCTTTCTCTCTCTCCCCTTCTCCCTTCTATATGCCAGTCTGTTTGCCTCTGTCTGTCTCTGTCTGCCCCCTCTCTCTCTCTCTCTGTCATTCTGTCACGTAATGCTTACTACGAACGTTCCTGCTCCTCCAGCTAAGCAACAACGAAACTGCGTATCTGCTAAATCTTCAAAGCATAGCTTATCCCATTTTAAACGAGTTAGATGGATAAATAGAGAGATATGTATGTATACATGTATGTATACATACATACATATATGTATGTATCTATGTATGTATATAAACATATATATATATAACTGTAATATCCGAATAATTGTCACATATATTAGATGAAAATTAGATGAAAAATACACATTTCTTTACAAGACTAAAGAATATATTAGAATCCTCGTATAATATTATGTAATACTTTTGCTATAACGATTCTAATATATTTTTTTGTCTTGGAAAACAAATCAGCGTTTTTCCATCGAATTCCTTTCCTTATATATTCAACCTCATTCAATCATCCACCCTACGTCCTATCTTATATATATATATATATATATATATATATATATATATATATATATATATATATATAATATATATATACAGGGTGTCCCAAAATATGTATACACTTGCTGCAACAGTCTATCATGCCAGGCATTAGAGAGGACTTTGAACAGGAAGAGTTTTATTTCCAGCAAGATGGGGCACCTCCACACTATCATCGCGATATTGGATCCTTTCTTGATGGGATCTTGCCAAACAGGTGGATTGGACGGAGAGGTTTTGTCGAATACCCTCCACGTTCACCAGACCTCACACCTCTAAACTTCTTTTTATGGGGATACCTAAAGGACAAAGTCTACGCACAGAAACCTGCAACAGTCGTTCAATTGAGGGCAACCATTGAACATGAATGTACGAATATCCCAAGGGAATTGTTCCATGATGTGTGCCATTCCATCGCTTCGCGTTGTCAGCAGTGTCTGGAGCAGAAAGGACATCAGTTTGAGAACATGCGATAACAAGACAATAGAATGATATTTGTAAATTCTTTTACATGTTGAAAATTATTCGAATTATAATAAACCCCAAATTTACAATTATTTAAGTTGTTTATACATTTTTTTGGTACACCCTATATATATATATATTATATATATATATATATATATATGGTGTACTGTTCTGTGTCGGTAAGATCAACAAAAGAATTACTCCGTCTAGTGAGTGATAAATTTTATTTAATAAACACAATACATGTTGTCTATGTGGTACGATGTGTTTTGTGTGGGCAATGTCTGCAGACGTGTAATTAAAACAATGTTTAGCATGCTCTCAACACATGAAACGCTTAGTAGCACATAAAAACCTATTGTGAATATCACAAATGTGAATCGCCTAGAACCATTCAGGTCTAAATATATAGCAAAATTTATTACACTTACGGAAATAAGTTAAGTTTAAACGAAGTACAAATAAATTGGTATTTGAACAGTATCGCTATTCCAATCTTCCGATGCATATATCTGGGTCTCAGAGTGTTTCAACTATTTCTGTACCTCTTATAAAAAATTTGCATAATACATTAAGAGTGTAAAATACTAAAGTCTCAAACACTGAATTTAGTTTATTCGAAATAGTATGAGAGAAGAGAATTCGCCCATAGAAAAAGGTAAATAAAACACACTAAAATATTTGTCACTGTATGCTATTTGTGAATGAGTCTTTAAATTCTGTGATTCCAGAAGCTGTTCAGAGTGGGCACGCACCATTTAATTTTGATAGCTTTTATACATTGAGTGATCTCTTAGAAAACTGCGTTATCCATGCAATACTAAAATCCGTTGGATAGACATAAATCTAGATATATGTCAATATTGTGAAAGTAAGCATTTATGTTCATGCATAGAGATCTACGCTGGGATACTCGCGGTGCGTATGCCTGTGTTTCAATATTGATATATACAGCCTGCGATGTATAGCGAAGTAAATGTCTTTTCTGTCTTAGAAAAAGTAACCTGCATGAAAAAATATTGTATACAAAGATTTCCTCGTTCCATTAAATTATATTGTATATGCGCATAGTTGGAATGTAATTTCTATTAATCTTCAACTCATATCGCAAATTTGATGGTTGAAATATGTAACACAATGATAGTTTAACATCTCTAATTTGGTATTTAAAATAACGATGCAAATTTGGCAATGCATTGCCAATAAATACTATAGCGGGCATTGTAGCATTGAGAACACTGGAAATCAGTATATTACACTCTTCAAGCAAATTAAATGGTTTTATTTCTTTCAGATCCCCATTGGCAGATAAAATACTAACACAAGAAATGAAGTCAGAAGAAATACAGCCTACATCGCCATATTTTCGCAACAGTAAGATTTTGGAACTCTAAGATTTAGAACTTGTCACCATTCTAAATATTGCAGATTCTTTTGTATGTATACTTCGGATGGAAGCTTCCGACGGGAAAATTTCAAGTATAACATTGAGAAGACAAACGTTCTAAACTTTGTGACAATTCATTCAACGGGTTCAAATCATCATCGAGGATTATCTCGGAAAACAAATGAGTCATCACCATAGAAATCAATCACTGGAGTAACCATCAGAATTGCGGTGCACGAGGGCATTCGACGTAATTCGTACGTATTGAAGAAAAGCCTATTTCTGTCTATAGAAACCCAGGAAAACTATATGGTCTGTACCATGAGGCTAATAAACAAGGTTAGAAACCCTTAACATCATGGAATGCCTTGGTCATACTATGACGAGAAAAAATGTGGCGAGGGCCAAAAGACTAACTGGAAATGAAAAATAATTAAGTGCAGACCTCTGTGATATTACAAATTTAATTTTCCAGCAACTGTGATAGTTTGTAAAGGGGGAAGTAACGAAGACCGTGTCATACGACAACATATGTTTCTGCAGCGTTGTAGAGGTAATGCTGACGGATACATTTAGATGCTGGATTTAGTTGTTAAGCCTTGGTTGGCTAAAGTAGACAGTAGGTCATGTGTCATAATAAACCTTGACGTTATACCAAAATTGAATTCCCGAAAATTTTTAGATCAAGTTACAAGAATTATGTGTCACAAGATTTAAATTCGATGTTAGTATCGTTATTGAAAAATCAATGACCTCGCACTTACATAGCTTCAGAAACGTCACCGTTATACTGGTGATGTCCGCAAAGAATTAGAGCAAGGTGGTGCAGTCATGCCGTTGTTCTGCATGGAAGCTCAAGGCGAATTCGCAGAATAATCTTATTGGAAAGCTTGTTGAGGACATGCTCCCAAATTTTTTATTGAAACACTTTTGGATTTTGTTAGATTATAGTTGCTGCAATTAACTAATTAATGAATTAATTAATTACAGAATATGTCCTCAAGCACCGTTCTCCATGACGCCATGTATCTGAAACATCAATATATTCAAGATATCGTTAAAGAAATCCTTTTTTTTTTAGTTTCAAATTCTTCAGACTTCATAGATTTCAAAAATTAAAAATTTTAATATTTCAGGTATACCCAACGGAGGATTATGCTTGAGTCGCCTCTCATTTTTCTATCTCAGTAAAGAAACACTTCTGTGTGTATAAAGCATTTCCTGCGGCAATTAACTCATTTCAAATTACACGCACCATGCTATATAGAAACCTACTTTATTTATCTTATAATGAATCCGTCTTTATTAGAGTCTCATAAATTATTATGGAATAACGTTTTTCCTTGAGAATATTCACTTTCAAATAAATTTCCAAATGAAATTTAATACATCATCATTATTAGCAATAATATTTTTATCATTGTCATATTCTACTTCCTTGGGAAATTAATACTCATCATCATTATTTTAATTATACGTAATTATCATTCATTATCACTATATATCTTCTTAACTGCTTCCGTCTATTACTGTATTTACTATATAAACTGAGCTTGAGATATTTATCATTATCTATTTTGTAGGTCTGTCTGTTTATCCATCTATCTATCTATCTATCTATCTATCTATCTATCTATCTATCTATCTATCTATCTATCTATCTATCTATCTATCTATCTATCTATCTGTCTGTCTGTCTATCTATCTATCTATCTATCTATCTATCTATCTATCAATCTAACTATATATTACTCTCTGTCTCTGTCTCTGTCTCTGCCTCTCTCTCTCTCGCCCTATATATATATATATATATATATATATATATATATATATATATATAT
Organism: Octopus sinensis; assembly: GCF_006345805.1. NCBI lineage: Eukaryota > Metazoa > Mollusca > Cephalopoda > Octopoda > Octopodidae > Octopus > Octopus sinensis. The sequence continues at coordinate 47,276,368 of NC_043012.1, forward strand.
ATGTGTGTGTGTGTGTGTGTATGTATATACATACACATTCATACACGCATTCGAAATTATATATATATATATATATATGGGATGCATGTGAATGTATGTGTGTAAGTTAGTCAGAAACTGAGAGAGGATGCAGAAAAGAGAGAAGACGATAGATAGAATATTCTATCAATGATAATTACGTATTAAATTTTTATATGTTCAATAAATCAAGTAACATTAAAACACCGTAACATTGAAGATAATATCAATTATACCTACTCTCTAATTAATTGGAATTTTGCTGTAATTGCATACATACATGTGTGTGAGTGTGTAGGTGTAAGACTGTCTAATGATCATACACATCATACACAAACACATCCGCATATGTATGTATGTATGTATGAATATATATATATATATATAAATGTGTGTGTTTGTCGGTGTGTATAAATATACACACACATACATATATATATATATATATATGTATATATATATATATATATATATATATATATATATATATATATATATATATATATTACAGACACACATATTTATATATACTCATATATATATATATATGTTTATACGGGTATGTATGTATGTATGTATATATATATATATATATATATATATATATATATATATATATATATATATATATATATATATATATATAAGGATATGAGGAGATATAATTGAGAGAGTATGTGTGGGAGAAAAGAAAAGGAGACAAATGATGTGTTTATAAATGATGTGTGTATGTGTGTAGGATTTCAATAACGAACATTATTATAATCACACGTATTTTCGAGTGTTTGAAGAAATATATTTTAGAAAGATGTGTAATGTATTCACTTTGTCCTTAAATGTTAATTCACTGAGATTTCTTAATTCCATGTCATCCAGACAAAACACTGAATTTGAAAGTTGTACTTTCGTTTCTAATTATTGTAGTGAATTATATTGTTTCTCTCAAAATGTTAGCAGGAGTGGCTGTGTGGTAAGTAGCTTGCTTACCAACCACATGGTTCCGGGTTCAGTTCCACTGCGTGGCATCTTAGACAAGTGTCTTCTGCTATAGCCTCGGGCCGACCAATGCCTTGTGAGTGGATTTGGTAGACGGAAACTTAAAGAAGCCTGTCGTATATATGTATATATATATGTATTATGTGTGTGTGTTTGTGTGTCTGTGTTTGTCTCCCTAGCATTGCTTGACAACCAATGCTGGTGTGTTTATGTCCCCGTCACTTAGCGGTTCAGCAAAAAGAGACCGATAGAATAAGTACTGGGCTTACAAAGAATAAGTCCCGGGGTCGATTGCTCGACTAAAGGTGGTGCTCCAGCATGGCCGCAGTCAAATGACTGAAACAAGTAAAAGAGTAAAAGAGAAAGAGTATGTGTAAACAAATGAAGTAATATTTATAAAATTTCATCTTCTTACAAGGCACAAAGACCCCTCCATGGGGACTTAACATCTACAACTTAGTAATTTTATCTAAGCAAAGACGAATACAGATGTACTCTCGGAAGCTGTGGGTTCACCCGAGCATAAAAGATGGGCATTATTTGTAATTCAATGGTACAACAGTGTAAGAATTTGCTTTGAGATACATTTAGATTGTGATTTCAGCAATTTGCTGCATAAATTGCCAAGTAAATGAGAGGCATATTTGACCCAACAGTTTCAGTTGCAAAGTGTTGAGTAAAGTTATTTGGTTGCAGACCTCCTTTCAGTCTTATTATTATCGCTGGGTCACACATAGTCCCTAGATGTTAACATTGATTTCAAGGCCGCCTCAGATGAGTGACTGGTTATTCAAAGTCATTTCTAGATTTATTCTATCCAGTTATGTACGTATATAAAATATGTATATATGTATATATATATATATATATATATATATATATATATATATATATATATGTGTGTGTGTGTGTGTGTGTGTGTGTGTGTGTGTGTGTGTGTGTGTGTGTGTGAGTGTGTGTGTGTGTTTGTGTGTATCTATGAAAAAGAAGAACGAAAATGCTACTTTCTTAGAATTGGGCACATTTTAATTTTCTTTATGTAAATACATTAAAAAAAAGAAAGGTTTGGTTTTGTTTTACACTTTTCAAAAATATGTACTAAAATGGAATATGTAAAGAGAAAAGGGCTATTAATAAAATAGAATTAAAATTAAAATTAAAATAAGCATTCTAAGTTTACTTTCCTTTTTCTTGCAAGAGCACATGTTAATTTCCGTTACTTTTCGTGGCATGACAAGTTGTACTGACTGTGACGGCAAATGATTACTATCTGTAATGGTAAATTAAATAGTCATTATTAGCAGACCGCACTTATGTCCACTTACCGAGGATAGCAGAAGAACGGGAGAAGTGGCGAAATTTGGAAGTGATATCAAGGAATTCTCCAACGTCCACACTCAGGCACGTCAGATGTTCCTTTTCACAGAAGACAACTGAACGCATCGAGCAGAGACCATGCACCCATGTCTCATCACAAGTGATGATGGCATTCGTGGTCTTTGACAGCCAAACATCTGAGTGATTTCCAAGCACTTTAGCGATGGATTTCGCGAACACTCTCTGCATGCACAAATCCTCTGTTAACATGGAATACACTGATCCTGTGTTTATTCCCACTTCAGGAGTAGCTTCCAGGATTTTTGCGCCAAGACCATTCACCGAAACTTCACAATCGGTTCCCAGTTTCAGCTTGATGATGGCCGTCCTGAGGGAGCGTCGCTGTCAACTAAGTGCGTCCATGTTTGTAGCACAATTTAATTATAATTTTACCCATGTCATCATCGGCAAAGATCGTCTGAATCTTCTGGAAGGTTTGAGCATAATTATCATCAATCTCTTGGCAAAACGTGATGCAGTATCTCTGCTTAATGCGCCTAATGAAAACGAAAATCCGACGAACATACACTACACGCTTGCATACCAAAGAATTTTGACTTGGACTATTAGTTTTGGAGAGAAAAAATAGCGTCGGATACTTTCTGAACGCACCGCGTACATATATGTAAATGGAGTCAGTCAATTGTTTAGGAATCCAATACCTACAGTTGTCTTTGCAATATGTTAGTAGTTTAGAAATTATTATATATCCATTATACATCGAAATAAGTTATTACTGTATTGTATATTTTAGTGGGTGAAATAAAATATAAAGGATGCATTGCAAGTTAAAGTATACACTGAAAATAGGGCATTAAATCGTTGCTAGCGATATTGGTAATGATTTTGTGTGTTTGTGTGTGTGTTTCTAAAGTGTATGTATCAATATATTTAATTCGAAAGTGTTGCGTGTGCATCAATTTGAAGATGTGTAATTATAGAGAAATTCAAATTTGTTAGCAAAGATGTGTGTCATTAGCATCAGTTCCTTGATGTTATCTAGCGACAGTGTCACCGACAGAAGCAACGATTTCATTCTCAATAATAGTTTGGTAGCTAACAAGAGCAGCTGAATTTTTCCACTGGGAAAAGCTTGAAAGCACAACTTTATTTATCTTTCTTGAAAGATGCAAATATACAGTTCAAATATTAAAGATGCATTTATGAAATTGCTTTCAAATAAAGAATTGATAATATTGTGTCTTTTCTTAGAGCCAAATTCAAAAGGTAAAAAGCAATATCTATCTATTTATCTATCTATCTGTGTATATATATATATATATATATATATATATATATATGTATGCATGTATGTATGTATGCGTGTGTATATCTATCTATCTATCTATCTATATATCTATCTATCTATCGATAAATCTATCTATCTATCTATCTACATATATATATACATACATATATATATATATATCTATATATATATATATATATATATATATATATCTTTTATATCTTATTCGAATCCAGTATTTCAATGCACATCGTTGATTATATTGTAATATATATTGAATTTATTTGATATTCTTATATTTTGGATATGATGCACAAATATATCCAATAAACCTACTGCAAAACTTCGATTTTAATTTTTGATTATATTCTGGCGAGTATTAACATTAGAAGAGTTCATATATTGTCCTACCCATTCCCACGTTGTGCGATCAAATCCGCGCAGGTTATTCATTGTTTCTATATTATTGTACAAATTATTTTATACAAATTTATATTTTCATAAATGTCGTAGACACAGTTTTGGTAATTTAACGCAAATTTCTTTTCTCAGAGTATGCGTACCTCTACGTGAAATACAAAATTAGAAATTTTACGTTTCTTTCAAGATATATGATTTTAAAATATACATATTTCTGGGCTGTACATGAATCATGTATTGTAAAGTATTATCTAACTAAAAGTACAAATAAATAAGGCAAAATGTACTAAGGTATTTCCGAGGTGAAAGTTTAATTCGATAACAGTTTAATACATTTTTAAGATGTAACATAGTACAATATGTGTAAGAACATATATGTATCGACAAACAGGCGCGTGACATAAAACCAAATGCTGAAAATTCAGTAGTTTTTTGTCTTTTTTGTGCCACCTTTTATTTTCTCTAAATTAAGTCATAGATTCCGGAACGAGATTATATGCAATGCAATTTTGGTTAAATGTTAGTATAGCATGAAGCATCAAGTCTAACTGGCGATAGCCTGCGTTAGTTCTTAAAATCATGATTTTTGGATAAATTCATTTACAAAGTTGAACATAAAGCGAAATATCTTTTTGAGTGAGATAACACTTGTTCTAAAATGGGGAGTTTTCATCTAGTACTGTTAATATAGAAATTAGTAAAAACACTTTACATGGAAGTTGCTGAATATGCGGAGCAGATATAGGAAGAATATTTTTAGAAAGAAAATATTGTAAATCAAAAAAGAGGATATTTAGTTTCATGTTGGTCGGGGTCAGTGTACACACTCACGAAGTGTTATACGTGGGCACTGGAAATCATTCATGAACTAAACAAAAGTATATGCCTGTCTCCTACGAAACTGGTATCATTGGTCCTTTTTCTAATGTTACGTGTTAGGTTGTATGTAAGATAATGATTATCGCAGTATAAAAGATGTTTGGAAATATTTAGCAAAAATAAGATGAAAAGTATTTAAAATAGGTCAAAAGATAAGAAGTGTTATTTAATGAGTTAACAGTCAAGGGAAATGTACTGAATTAACAATATTAAGCATACATTTTACAGTAATATACAATATTTTATTAAGTGGTAAGTTGGTTTGTCTTTCATCCTTTCGGGGTCGATAGATTAAGTACCAGTTGCGTACTGGGATCGATCTAATCGACTGGGCTCCCTCCCCCAAAATTTCCACGGGTACCACTAGTAAAACTACACATTTAAAATGATGTAATTATTCAATTACTTGATGAATTAATGTATTGTAGCATGGAGAATCAGGGAAAATTAATGAATGACTTTGATTTTACATCATACCCTTGCACCAATAAGGAATCCATAAGGAATTATTTATCAAAAGTATGGCGGCGAGCTGGCAGAATCGTTAGCACGCCGGGCGAAATGCTTTGTGGTATTTCGTCCGCCGCTGCGTTCTGAGTTCAAATTCCGCTGTGGTCGACTTTGTCTTTCATCCTTTCGGGGTCGATAAATTAAGTACCAGTTACGCACTGGGGTCGATATAATCGACTTAATCCACTTGTCTGTCTTTGTTTGTCCTCACTGTGTTTAGCCCCTTGTGGGTAGTAAAGAAATACGTATTTTGTCTGTCTTTACCATCTGAGTTCAAATTCCTCCGAGATCGACTTTGACTTTAATCCCTTCGGGGTCAATAAAGTATGTACCAGCTGCGTACTGTGGTCGATCTAATCGACTGGCCCATTCCCCCAAAATTTCGGGCCTTGAGCCTAGAGTAGAAAAGAATATTCTTGCGTAAATTTTCTTCAGAACATACAAGGTCCTTTTAACATTTAAAATTTTTGAAATGAAAATACTATTTTGTATAGAACGTAATTCTTATCAATAAATTTCGATTAAACAATGGGCTTAGAGCGGCTGAAATACAGTAATGACAGCAATTCCTATTTTAGAAATAGCGATAGTATTTAAGGCTCTTCATTGATCGCAATAATTATCTCACTTAGATTCGTCAACATGTAGGGGAGTTTATGTACAGTGGTATTTTCGGAGTACCTTAATTTAGAAAAATTAATTTCAGAAGGCAAACTAGGATTATAGCAAGAACTTATCATTCATATTTAACTAATTACTTCTGAGATACAATATATCAAATTAAGTATCTTATTTCCTTAGGTACCATTTCTATATATGTATATGGTTCTCTCGGTAGACTCATGTTTCCTCCTTTCAGCTAGTCAACTACACCAGCATTTTGGCACAAGGCCACCGATGTGAAGAAGGGGTAAGTCGATTACATCAACGCAGGTGCTCAGATGGTTCTTCTTTTTCCAACCCCTAGATGATGAAAGGCAACCTCGAACACAGTGGAGTTTTGAACACAGAACATAAAGACGGATTAAATACTGCTAACCATTTTGTTCGGCGTGCTAACTACTCTGTCACCTTATTGTACTTTATACTTTAAAACGTATCACATTTATTTATTTATATATTTATTTCTTTACCTTTATGATAACGAAGCTTTGTAACTGAAGGATTTAAAGACAAAAATTATTACATCGAAGATAATTCTTGAAAATGTATAACGTTCAAAATTCTTTTAAGGTAGTTATGAATCTTAAATTATTACAATTAACGTTAAGCTTTTCTTTATCTTATTATTCTCAAACTGTTGTGAATATTGCAGTTTTAGATACGAATAGCAAGAAATCAAATTTCATTTGTTCATATGATTTTATTTAAATGTAGCAAATATTCATAGTAAAAAATTCATATTAAAAATTGATACATACGATTAGATTCGTTCGTGCAGTTACGCTGATCTGTAAATTGTACGATGAATATTTATGTTTTTGTCAATTGATAGTTATTTTTGTACGAATGCATCTACAAATAATAATTGAATTTGGAATGTTTTGGCAGGGAGCACTGAAAATAGTGTCATTATTATTCAGTAAATAGTAACATACAATCGTCAAAAATATCCAACTAAAAACGAATATCGAAACAAACGTGTTTTCTTTGTTGAGACATAATGCTCATTAAAACATCGCCCAAACTGCGTTGGTTTCCTTGCCGTACTGCCTCTATGTTGACTTTCCAATGGTGTATTATACAATAGGTATTATATAAGTGGTATATAAGAGGTATGGAATAGAAAAGTAGGCAACAGCAGCTTATGAGAGAAATAACCCGCAGTTTGAATGACAGACTTGCATAATAAATCGAGACTACAATAGAAAGAATAATTTATCCATGCTATAACAACATGTCATACAGAAACAACCAGCGAACTACTATCTATAAAAATGATTCGAAGGTATTAGAACACTGGAAACTTTATAATCAGCTCAATGACGAATGCGATTTTGTATATCAGAAGAAATGAATATTTCCTTAAGAATTCTATCTGAGAAACACGCTTAGCACCAATGTCTATTGTTGGTTTAAGTTGATATATTTGTTGAATTATCTTGAAATATCTATTCGTTGTACCTCAGACTGTCTCGTGTTATGGGGCTACATGTCTTAACAAATAAAATATCGTTCTCTTAATATGTATCACACCCGCAATTGTCTTTGTTATCGTCAAAATATTGAGTATTTGTTAAAGTATTTCTAAGTGCTGAGCGGTTCAATGTCGGTTACCTTTTGTAAATTAGTGTTATGTTGCAACCAAATCAAAAGTATTCATTGTTAATATATATCATATATCTTATAGTTCCTATTCAGTGCACGAATGTATCATACGTTGATTCAGTTATTTTGCTGTACGTAAGATTGAAAATATTGAGAACTTCGCATTTCTCTGAGGTTTCAACTTAAAACAACTAACATGCATACATATATAAACTGAGAAACTTCTGCAAATATTATTATTATTATTATTATTATTATTATTATTATTATTATTATTATTATTATTATCATCATCATTATTATTATTATTATTATTATCATTGTTGTTATTGTTGTTGTTGCTGGTGTTGTTGTTCGTGTTATTATTATTATTTATATTATTATCTTGTCCATATACGTAGATGTATGTACTTTACGCTATGGACGATTATGTGATATACGGGGATTATGTATCGATACGTGACTATACTTACCTAATTCGTAAAAAGACTGTGATTATTATTCAACAATCTATAAACTATTCACAATTTCATAATAGTTATAATGTACTGGAAAACAATCGTAGACATGTTTCTCATTCATCCACGAAATAGACAAATAATTGTTAAACATAGACCTTATCAAGTTTATTAGGAAATTTATTCGTCAGAACGGCGTCATCGATTTGCTAGCACGTCATTTAAACACATTTATTTATATATTTTTTGCTTTCTATCTAAATTATTTATTATCCTCACGATATTGTTTAACTGAAATTCTGTTATTGTTACTTTCTTCTTTGTTTAAAATTTTAAAATAACAAAGAGAAAGAATCACTTGAAAGGAAAATAGATATATATATATTTCTGGACTTCTAATTTTATTTTCTTTTATGGATTATCATACAAAATATTTCTGGAATGATTTCATAATACTTATAGTGACACATATGTGTATGGCTTGTTTTATCGTGCTACTAAGATATCATAGCTTGTAACAAAGATTATAAGATTTGGACTGGAAGATTTTTGTAGATGCCCCTCCACTTTAAACAGAGCCAAAACAAGTTGCTCTTTGATTCATGTTTATCACATCTACTGAAATCCTACACTGAGTTATGTCAACGTTCAATAATGCGATATTACAAGCCATAGGCAAATGGATCACTACAATAATTAGGAAGCAATTTCCCACGTATTTTATAAGATTTTGCATCATTAATAATGTAGAAAGCCAAAACGAGATACGTTTCCATTTTATTTTATTTTGCTTCTTTGTTTTATATTTTACAATTAGAAAGAGATATTGATCACAAATTTTGACACAAGGCCAGCGATTTCATGGAAATGGCAAGTCTACAGCATCGGCCACAGCATTCAGCTAGTAAGTATTTGATCGACCTTGTGGTACCTATTTTATCGATCCTGAAATGATGAACAGAAAGACTACCTCGGCGGAATTTGAGCTCTGAACACGAGACGGACAAAATGTCATTAAGCATTTTGCCTGACATGCTAAAGATTCTGCTAGCTCGCCACTTTCAGTTAGCAAGTAAAGTAAGGTTAGTTTCTCAATATTATCTATAAATATGTATCGATAGGATTTTGGTGTTTACCCTCTCCGTATGTCATTACATTCCTGTCATGGATTATATATTTCACGTTAAAAAACTTCCCACGTAAAGTGAAATATAGGAGTAATATCTCGACTGAAAATAGATAAATTATTGTCTTTTATTTCTTATAACAAAATTTGGATTTGAGATTATTGACAAAATTTAGAAGAAACATATTTGACAGCTTTTTCCTTAACAAGGGCTTAACAATAGAAAGCAGAATCCATATATTTCAGGAACGGCAACAGAACCAACAATAGTAGCAAAAACAATGAAGAAATGAAACTGTTATTCTCAGTGGCTTTCAAGTATATAGAATGAATTATATATTATATGCATTATCTTCGAGACGGGACACTTAGAAGATGAGATGAACCGTTCATTTAAAAAGACACTGTACAGGGAGCATTAACGTTAGTGCAACACATATTGCCTATGTAGAAGCTTCTACGATTATCTAATAGGTTCCATTTGTTACATTTACACAGAATCGTCAAGTGGAATGATTGTTTGAATGTGAACAAGAGCTGCAAAAGTAAATATTTTTTGTAACAGATTTTTCAGACACATTTCGACACGAGGGCCTTATTAGAGGGTTACATGCTTTTATGCATCACTATAATGAAGAAGGAACAAAACAAAGACCAAAAAATCTCCCTTAAATCATATACCGTGGTTGTTAATGTAACAACGACGTATTAGATCATGTAGGCCTATATTTTTAATGGCTAATCTCAAACGGAATGGCGTGTTTTTGGACTTATTTTGCAGGGACAAGAAGACTGCTGTAAAGAAGGAATTTATTTATTGTGAAACCGATGACGCATGGAAAACCTTGCAGCCATTTGAGCTCTTTTAAACGAATCCAATAATCAGGATATGGAGTTAAAACAAGTGATTGATCATGAGTACCACTCAACTTCAAAGAAAAGAAATGCAAGAACAAACACAACAGGTCAACGCGTCCGATGGCCTAACACTTCCTCTAATTTTCTTTATTTGAGCTGAAAAATCAAATGTAAAAGTGAAGTGCATAACGGGATTTTAAGCAGGGCTCAGTGAAAACTAACGTAATGTACTTCATTCCACAATCCTTTAATTTTATGAATTCACATACTATAGGTTCCTCTTAAAAGACAAAATTGTCCAAAAGTATAATACTGTTTGATATAGATCTGCATCATAACATTTGATTTAGAGCAAAGCTACAAAGTAAGAAGTTAACACGAATATCATAAAAAAATACATCTGTTTTCATTAAAAAGAAATTATTATTAATATTGTTGTTGTTGTTGTTGTTATTGAGGGGGTGAGCTGACAGAATCAGTATCGCGCTAGAGGAAATACTTAGTAGCATTTCCCCTGTCGCTACGTTCTGAGTTCAAATTCCGTCAAGGTAGATTTCGCCTTTCATTCTTTCGTGTTCGATAAAATAACTACCAGTTGAAGATTGTGGTCAAGTGGCAATGATTATTATTATTATTATTATTGTTATCATTATTATTATTATTTCTTTTCCTGGTTTAGGTATAATACATCTCAGCTCCTTCTTGCGACTTTCAGAAATACTTTCCTCAAAGAAACGTGCTTTTTCGGGTATTACTTCCGACTGCGTACGTCAGGGGAAGTTTCGTATTTTCTGTCTTCCATGCCAGAATATTGCTATCATTGACATAGTCTCAAGTGCGCTAAATATGATATCACACTCTTCTGAGGCTCTATGGGTGCTTCTCACTTCTAATGCTAGGGCTTCGAAATTGACGACTTCTTCATTCGCTCGCTTCATGATATGCTGTTTTGCTCGTATAGCTACGTCGGTGAAGGTTCACTTCTTGGACTCCAAAGATTAGTGTTTCTAATGATTGTTGAAACTTTCCAGCCAATATTTCCTGCACAGCTCACAGTGTATTCGTTCAGTCATTTCCTCATGATGATTTTGCATTCCTTTTGGGTCAGGTTTGGTTATCCGCTAATTATATGTCTGATTCGCATGATTTGTCACATAGGTGAAAATGCTGTCTTTTCAACGCTATATTGAAATGAGTTAGCTCTTGAGACTTGCTCATGTGTAGTAATTATTAGTCATTCTGTCTCCCTTAAAATCAATATCTTAGCCATCTCCAGGACTCTTCATTAGCTTCATCTGATGTTTGTTGGAAAAACTCCCCGCATAGGACCTTCTGTTTCCAGTTGATGATCTTTTCTTTATTAGTTTTCATTTTGTATTCCTGGAGGGTTTCACTATTATAACTGAACATCTCCTTACTCAGCGCAGCCTGCAACGTTCTCTCATCGCTATTCTTCAGATGGGCATTCAAGGACATAACTATCATAAAGCTATCTTCTATTCCAGCCCATTAGCTTTCACCTTCCTACCTAGGTAAGTAAAGACGCCACACGTGATTTCTAGCATCGGCCACAGAGATAATGACAATAGTCCCAAGACAAGCACAAGAATGAACAGAAACAAATCTCGTCAGAAAAGAAAAAAATTCCAACCTAATTTCGACTGTCCTACTCCCTCTCTTTCAAACAGAATTACACAGATAGATACACAGTAAAAAAGCTCCACAGTAAAAAAGCTCTGTCTAATATAGAATTTACATTTTGCGAGGAGGAGGGACAAGGGTATAAAAAATAAAGAAGGCGGTGAGCTGGCAGAAACGTTAGCACGCCGGGTGAAATGCGTAGTCGTATTTCATCTGCTGTTACATTCTGAGTTCAAACTCCGCCGAGGTCGACTTTGCCTTTCATCCTTTTGGGGTCGATAAATTAAGTACCAGATACGCACTGGGGTCGATGTAATCAACTTAATCCGTTTGTCTGTCCTTGTTTGTCCTCTCTGTGTTTAGCCCTTTGTGGGTAGTAAAGAAATAGGTATAAAAAATAAATAGATACATTAGAAATTTTACGAAAGCTATAATCGCTCTAAACAAAGCTCACAATCACAACAACGTCACTGAAACACAACCACACCAAATACACACAATTCCACAACAACAACAACTCTGCCATCACAACAACCACTTCAAAAAGAAAACACACAAAAGAGCAGCACAGCAAATTGACACATAAACAATACGTTATCAACAAAAGACACTCAACCGCTAACTTTGTGCTGATAAGTAGCACGGATAAGTGTCATTGTAGAATAAAAAGAAATCATTGAAAGAGAGGGCGAGAAGGGTGAGGATAAAGGAGGGGGAGGAGATCTTCAGGTTCACTTATGTAGAAATAAATTAGATATATAATGCTGGACAAACAAAATGAGATAACTTTCCAGCAGTAGGGCCTACAACGGACATCCCGAAAGAACCTCAAATTTTATAGAGGCTGAATCAGTCGGTCCCAGCGAGTATCAAATGAGTCCATAGCCAGTATACTTTCATTCTCTTTTTCAACCAACATGATGGTAGGTGTGGGGCTAAATGTACATGGTTTGTGATTACCCTAGAAGCAGATTTCCTTGATCAATAACCAAAGGTCGCTATATTTAGTTGTAACAGCCATGGCCGAAAGCAGAATTCCGGCACACTAACTGTAGCAATAATTTTCGATTACTTTGAATTTTTCACGTTTCTTTCTCGGCCTGAAATGTTGCTGTTGCTTCGGAGAGGTCTGGGACTCAAGATACAGTTAATACTTCTGGAACCCGCCAGTAAGTTGGTGATTCTGAACGTGAACAGTATAGAAGCTACTCTATAACTTCGATAGTGTTCACGTGCTAGCGGTCGATGGAACCACCGTATCTCACGTGCCTCTGAATAGTGGGTTTCTAACTGGTAGCTGTAAAAACTTAGCAAAATTGTTAAAGCTTTTCTAACTAGCTGTTATGTAACGAATAGATTTCTCGGTTGTAGCAATTACATTTGGGTGAAAACATTAGGTTATCTAGATCATTCTGAACACAAGTAAAAAGAGGAAGCATAGGTCGCCTAAAATTCCAAAGGATTAGTGAGGTGGGCTATATATTAGGTGATTTCTAAGGTCAGCTTAAATAGACTATATAGACAGGGACCCAATTACTAGAAACTGAATGAGTCTTTCCTGGTGCACTAAGTCTACAAAGACCTGAAATGGAGAAGGTTGACAGAGTCAGACATCAACAGCCAATGGCGGTTAGACTCCTCAGAAAAGGGAGATAAGGTTTGGCAAGGGAAAAGTGATAGAGAATTCTAAGGAAGAGGGAGAGCTATTCAGTAACGTTGGAAAGGCGCTTAAGAAAGGAACTGATACCGACCTGCTGGAGGTAACTTAGACCCTTCACCGATTTGTCAATTCTTAACATGAATGTTGCGTTTTCAGAGCTAAAACATATGCGCTAAGACAACGTGGAAGGAAATCCGTTTGATGGACTCGGTGACAGAGATGCATTAGAAGAAAACTATAATTCGCTCTTCTAAATAGAGAAAGTAGCGTGTGTTACTCAATTTCACGGAGATTTGTACAGCTGTTCAGTGACATTTTGTCTCAACAGTTTGGAGCTAACGTTTAATCTCTGATGTGGGTGAAGTACACGGTCTCTCTTGAGGGCTCTTATATAGAGATACAAAGCTCTGAGAATTGGCGCTAAAAGTTAACGAAATATAAAGGGAAGCGACGGCTTGATGTTTCCAGGGGTGGACAGTCTGCAGAAAATTTGATTAACCACCTATTCACAGATGTCTACTTCGACAGAAATCAGGATAGAAGAATTTCTCAGTCCTGTAAAAAACGGTGTAGTGGTAACGTTAACTCCGAACCCGCAATGACGTCAGAACCTGATTAAAAATTTGAAGATATTGGCCAAGCGAAGGGGTTGAATCATATCGGTGTGCTTGCTTGTTGGTGAGGGAAAAACATGCGCCATATCAAAAAGACCCATTTACTTCACGGGATACATCATTAGATAGTGCCAAAAGTCAATACTTGAAAACGGCTTGATTGAGACTCATCTCTCAATGCTGAATCACTGTTATATACCACGACAGTAATCTGAATAAATGTCGGATTTGGCAACTGTTGAATATCATGAGTCTACATTGCAATTTCGAAATAAAATCTATGGGTGTTTTGCTGCTGTCCGGCACGGCTGCCCGAGTTGTGCGTAGAGAGCTGATACTGTCTTGCAATTCAATCGCCAGAAGAGTTCTTGGGCATGTTCGACTCGTAGAATAGTGACAGCTTCTGTCATGTTTAGGAAAGATGAGGCGGTCAACCGACGCCATATTATACTACCTCCCACCACCTACCTTTTGAAAGGAATGCACCACATTCTAGTATGCAAGTGTTGAAGGCAGAGTGAACAATCTAAAGAAAGTCGTCCACTTGTGTCACTCAAATATTTGGTCGATGAAATCAACTAACCCCTTACCGAACATTGCTTACCTAGTGCTAAAATTTGAAAGAAGTATTTTTTCTATTGTTGATTTATGTATTTTGTCACGATCTGTCAAGATCTTGTTAGCAAAGTCTAATGTTAAACCATATATAACTATAGTTAATAGTACCTCTTAATTTCAACATATTTAATATTACATAGAGTATTTCAAGGATGCTCTCCATAAATGCAATTTGATTAGACGACGTCAGTCTTTCTATTCATGATACCGGGAGCATTTTATCCTAATATCTTATAAATTGAATGACTTGATCAATGTTTCTGCCCTTGAAAAATCAAATTGTTCAGAATTCCGTTACTAAAATAATGAATATGTTTTGAAATTATAGAGAATGTTGTTTTAATATAAGTGTCCCTTGATCGTTTATCCAGGTTTCCAAGACGAATTATATATTCATTAATAAGAAAACTATGTTAGACAAGATCAACGAAGTAAATATAGCAGTAAATAAAATCAGCAAGAAATCTCTTAATTCAATTATCTGTTGTCATTAACAAATTCGTAAATCCAGTAGGGTGTTGCAGCAATAAATTGTGAACACCATATACCCGAAATTGTAATCTCAGTGGAGCATGAGTAAGTGATACTGTGCATTCTAAGTTCAAATCACGTATGTATTATCATTGTCGTTCATGATTTCTTGCTCCATAAAATACAACCACTCTGGTATTTAGATTTGTAGGACTGAGACTGTGTCGAACCAGATTCCTTGCAGGTATTTGTTTCTGCCCTTTGCGTTCTATGTAAAATCTGGCCAGAGCTATACCACCACCAAAGCAATAACATTGCCAACACAATACGCTGAGTTGAAAAATGGTTTCTTTAGCTGGCATGCAGCCTTGCGAAGGAATAAAGGAACCATAAAACCATGTACACCAAAATTTTTATCCAACGCATATTATTAAAAATGGGTATGCTGAATAGGAATTCCAATGTACATACGCATCTTTCTATCGATATTAATATTCTATGTCTAATAAAAAGTTATTTCTAAGAGGAGAATGAAGACACGTTCCCAAATGTACTTGTTACTATATATTTTCTGTTGATGTGAACATATTCTATACATCATGCAATATATTCTATATTTTTTATGATCATAAATATATCTAAC
This sequence comes from Octopus sinensis, assembly GCF_006345805.1. Lineage (NCBI taxonomy): Eukaryota > Metazoa > Mollusca > Cephalopoda > Octopoda > Octopodidae > Octopus > Octopus sinensis. The sequence goes on from NC_043012.1 coordinate 47,292,174, forward strand.
AATGCGTTCCATATCGAAAAGAATACACTGTCACATGATGGTAATACATTTCATTTCGTTAATGTGGAGAGACACAATTTTTAGTAATTAGATGGGATAAGAATGCACTATAAAATTTGTTGTGGTAGGCTTATTAAATACGGCGGAAAGCATTCTAAATGGATTATAACTATAATGTGAATGTCATTGCTACTTTATACTTCCCATCATATAGTTGTTTTAAAACTCGTTAAGGAAATAGTATTATTTTGAATGCACCGAATATAGGAAAAATCTAATCCTTTTTACATGTATCGAATTGGATTTCACTTTCAAAAGAACAATGTAAACAGCATGCCGCATGCATTTATATGAAACTATTTAGCTTAGTGGTGCATGATGTCGTTTCCTTGCTGGCAGTAAAATATAGGATTTTTATTCAATATGGTTGAGAGATTTAGCTTACCCAAGCATATATAAAATAGAAAGTATGAATATGGTATTACTTTTACACTTGTCTTGGCAAATATAATCAAGGATTTGAATACATAAATTTAGAAAGATTCTATTGAAAATTCTGTCTATATTTTATGTCTGAAATTGTATAAGAAAAAATGTAATGTACAATACACAGTTCATCTTAATGAATGAAAATATGTTGTTTGAAAAATACTAGACATATTTTAACAAGAAATTCTATGAAGGTTTAGAAATAATTTCTATGCAGAATAATGCTGGCTTCTTTTACTCCTAAAACGCTTATTCGATTCTAAAAGCATTAATTAAGTTTAAATTAATTCATATTTCTTAATAGAAAGCTTACTGACAATTCGAATATTATTTACGTTTCTTTGTGCAAAAACCTAGTTAAATCTTATTTAATCTAAATTTATATTCTATTATTTATTCATCCATATCCCTTTCGTAAATACACACAGGCACGCACGTAAACACTCAC
>NC_043012.1:47295610-47338110 GCF_006345805.1 Octopus sinensis
CATCTGCACAGGCAGCAAAGATAAAACTTGTTAGACCACGAAGCCTCTGTTAGTTGTGCAGCGAAGACTACGAGTGATTGTGGCCAATTAGCATCGAGTTAGAGACTTACGAACTGCTTCAAGATGCGCTGAAAAGATAATGCATGCCGGACCCGAATATGATCAACGCCGTCAGGTAATTCAGCGAGAAACTTGCACTCGACCGTGTGCGATAAGATATCATGAAGTGGTACATCACAAGAGAAGTAAAGAAGATGAGGTCATTACAGGGTAAAGCTGATGCAATTAAGGGAGCAGTGTTGAGTTAACAGACTACTGGCCACACACACACACACACACACACACACACACACACGCAGATATAACTTACTTTGGTCAACGAAAACAAATAAACAAATCATGGTTAGTTGTAACTGACGGCGATGATCACGTACACTCACCCAAGCCTACACACCCAGACACAGACACACACATACATATATCTTTGTATGTATGTATGCATGTATGTATGTGTTTATATATATATATGTGTGTGTGTATACACATGTGTACACTTACTGCGTAGATACACAAGAACACATGCATATATGTAAGTCAGTGTGAATGGTATACAAGGGAAGGAGAAGTAGTGCATACTTTTGTACTTGTGCATACATTTCGTTTACTTGGTGTTGATAATTAACTTTTTGTTTATTCCAGTAGTCAACTGTTACAAAGAATTGGTTTCAATGCATTCGTTGGATCGGCATCTACAATAAAATGTATTAATACACAACAAAAGTCAAAACTGGAAACACCTCCATTATTTAATGTGATGAATTGATTCCGGTAAACGTCGTTATATTGCCCGAGGTTCCCAGCCTATTTGAATTACATAATAAATTAAGAATGTATGAAAGGGAAATGTACTTCATGAAAACATTTGAGTATAAAATAAGTTAAATGCACTTCAGTCGGATATTTACACAAAGAATACAACATACTTTTTTCCTTTTTTCCTCCTTGCCGACGGGTCATTTAGTCTTTTGATGAAGACGTTTCAGAAACACGGTGTCTGCCTGTCAATTTTAAACGAAGAAGAGTGATTTGAATCCGTCTTACAATTGGACATCGTGAACTTCTACTTAGGTTTAAATTTGATTAAATCCAATGACAAATTTCTTAACTTAATTTAAATAACATGCTTTTTAACCGAGTAACATTTTTGTCGTCTTGTGTAATGCTATCAAATACATGTAAGCGAAATATATGTTTTCTGTATAACAAGAAAAAATTTTAGGTGCATAATTTGAAACAAAAGTAAACGTTTATAAGTTTTCGAGTGAAGTCGAACTCACTTTGCCGTCAAATTGCTTCACTTTGTAATCAAATTGTTGGAACGTTTCTTTTTCATTTAATATAGAATTTTAAATTAAATTCCATTTCTTGTGCAAGACGACAGGCTAAGACATGTTTATGTATATTTTGCGTCAACTCAAAATCTAACCAAATGTATCCACTAAGTATGGAACTGTGGTTTTATAGCTTTGATGCATCTGAGTCACTACGAGACCATAGCGTTTCCAGAAGCAAGATTTCCAACATCCAGCACTGCCTGCGCTGTGTTTCCACTTAAAGTGAAGTGAATTGAAAGAAAATAAAATAAATGCGAAAATAATTTGTGAGGAACAAGTGTGTAGAGCTATACTCGATTATAAGCGGATCATGGTCCCATAAACTGACGGCTTAATCTGCAGCAGCTTCACACTCACACGTACGGACACACAAAGAAAGATTCACAGCTTTTTCCTTTAACATCAAAATAAAATCAAGGTAAGTACTAAGATTTTATTTTTGCATATTAATATATTGTGTGTTCTTTTATATTTTAGCTAACAATAAAAATAATGTCGTGTGGTATAAGATCTCGTTTACCTCTCAGGAAATAGAATATTGAGATTACATAGAGTTTAACGATTAATATGCTTTGAAAGCATTACCCGTTTCTCCACCTTTGAGTAATATTCGAAGCATATGATGTATGCGTTTTCAAAATTGCTTACTTTGTTAAAGTCTATAAACCTGGCATTCAATTGAATCTATAAATTTCAGATTTTCTATCGAGGCGCTTATATTCCTTTATTTTGTCCGAGAGTACAGAAGAAATGGCCAAAGTATTTTCGACATATTTTGTTTAATACCACATATAAACGTGTCTTCAGTCAGTACGGTGAATATCACAGATCAGTTGATTTTCAGAGTAGGTGTTTGGTTTGGTACAGATATAGATCATACCGCAAATGATCGATTGTGTTTGTTAAATATGTATGAGATTGAATGCGTATGTGTTGCCTTTTAAAAATACGTAATCTCTCTATATATAAACGGCAAAATGTCTGCGTGCGTGTCCTATATACAAGTCCACAATTTTTCAGTTAGAGGGCTCGTACTTTCTAAGGTCATTCAAAACCGTCCAAGGGTGGTCCTGCACATCTTTACATTTCCCCAGTCACCCCGCAAAGCCATTAAAAATCAATAGAAGTGACTTTTTTGTGAATTTTCTATCCAAAACCCAATCAAAATGCCTGAAACATGATACGCCAATTGAATGCTAGCTAGCTGTATGTGATTGGTCGGAGATTTGGACAGTACTCGCGTGTATGTGCGCACGCACGCAGCTGTATATGCATGCACTAGCACTATGACCCGGTGTTGCCGGGCCATAGTGCTAGCATATTATTAAAGTTTCAGCAACATAGATTACTTTCTTGCATATATTTTATGACCGACTGTGATTTACAAAAGATAAGATGCATTTGGTGATAGCTTTCATTACTTGTGTCTTGTAATGATGTAACTTAATAACGGGGAATATATTAGCTTTCTATAGACCAATTATATTGCATGGTAGATGACGGTATAATTTCAATATTTTGAAGTAGATGGTGGAATGGGATATTTTCGTATATTCCGCTCAAGCAATGTAGAATGTTTGTCGGAGACTGTACTGCGATTTTGGAGGCAAGTATGAATTTGAAGTTTTAATAAACAGATCACCACACATGTTAAATTTCTATCTTCCGTATATTAGTATATATATATGTTGGTATCATTTTCGAAATTTCACGAGTGAAACGTATTTATTGCTGAAGGAAGATCGTATTTATGGTAATTAATGAGTCAGTGAAGCTATTTACAAAAAATAAAAAAAATCGATAATTCAAATCATACGAGTAGATGGGAACTTAAAACCACTACTGGTATTTATAACCTAAACGGAAACTAAGTTATTAGTAGGCATTTTGCATTGAAAACCTTGCATTAAGAAGAAGCTAAATCTAAAACTTTTCCTTCAGATTATTCAATGATACATGTGTAAGAACGGGCAATGCCGGTAATGCATTTTCCAGATAATACTATTCCTTATACTAAATTCATCCGGGGTAGAATTAAAAGACTTCCAAAATCTTAACAGGACACACACAAAGATCAAGTTTGATATAAGCTGTGTTGTTATCCAGTTGTAGAACTTTCAACTATTCACCCTGTTGATTCATTGCGATGCTGGATTTTGTAATGAGACTTCATAATAATGAAACATTGCGACTATACTTTGACAATTCTACATTACCTTATGCAATCAAAGCATCAAGAAAATAAGAGAATTTAACAAAACCTGAATGCTAATTCATCACAACTCTTCGAACCGATTCAGGCGCGGAGGAGTTCCCAAGAACGATAGAACTGAGTGTGAATAACGGAGCGGGCGAAAGTATAATAGTTGAAATTATTAGAGCTTGAAAAACACGAAAAGCAAATGATCTCTGTAATCGAGAAATAGGCTATGGCCTTTACCAGTTGAAAACGACGAATTCAAAAATGAACATTCCAACACCTGGTACGTTACAGAAGGAAGCCACCTGTCATTGAAATGATACGAGTATAAAAGAAGGGGACCGGAAATTAAAGTAGAATATTTTATATAATAATATGTCAGCAACGGTCTTCTTGTACATTCGTAATGAAGCAGTTGTATTATTGTTTTCTTGGCTGACCATTGTTTTTCTATAACTTCCTCGCATATTAACAGATTTCTATATGTATCCTCAGTGATACGATCGGTTTTGACTGTTAAAATCATGCCTCATAGCAGATATCCGTATACTGGCTTTCTAAAGTAATATACATAGTTAAAACCCGAATAGAAGCACATTTGCTAGGATACAACAACTGAATAAGCAGACCGAATGCAGATATAAGCAGCATATGGGAATCTGTATTAAGGAAGGACAGAAAAATATTAGATTTATAAGCCCTAAAATTCATTCCATAATTATAACCTGTAAAAATACGCAATAGCCTAAAGTGAAAACTAAGAAAGATTGAAAGAGAAAATGTAAATGTTTTGATTAAAATAGGTATTGCTCGCTTTATTTGTACTGCTGACAGTGTGCGACGGCTTAACGTTGCTGCTATTAGGCTGATCTTATGCATGGAAATATGCTAGCATGAAAAGTCATATTCTTGAGATTATAAACCTGGAAAAGTAGAGGAAATGTTATTAATGGTAGGGATTATTACCATGTTGTTTGTTGCACCATGGCTCACCAAAAGTTACAGAGAATAAGACACCAAAACCATCAGTTGCCATGCTCAACTTAAGTAACCTAATTTTGCAATATTAGGAGGTTACAGCAATTCATTCAACGAAAACAAAAAAATCCAAAGATTCCGGGATTTGCGGGTTGGGGTGGGTGGGGAATCCCCACCTCATTTTTTCCGAATTAAAATAAGGGATTTGCAGCATATTAGGAGGTCAAGGTACTTGATTCCACAAAAAAAAATCAGTTTTTTTTCTAAGCGAAAATCTTGCGGGCGTTAATATAGAAATTGACCATAATGTTATTTAGCCTCAAATCAGCCCTGATACTGCAAACGTATCATCAAAGATATTCCAGCTTTCAGCAAACCGTCTTTTTAGGGATAATCTAGGATATTACATACAATGGTCGTGCGATTTAGGTAGGGGGATACTTTGGCAGATAATTTTAGCGTGTCGAGCGACCAGGTAGGGGTTCTTTCATTGGTTCGATTGCATAATGAGATCCTTTTACATATATATGTAATATGTAATATGTATATATATCATACTAAGTCAAAAGCTGAGAGTTTTGTGTATTGGCACTTATCAAACATGAATTTGTCCATTGTCATTCTGTAACTTCTGATGAAATAACTTCTAAAATACAAAGTGGTGTCAAAAACATTGAGAGTAAAGCCTGTTCTATGTTACACATTCTAACAGTTTCGAAAGTTTGGAAGTATTTAGTTAAAAACAGGAAATGCAAAGTATTTAGTTAAAAACAGGAAATGCAAAGTCGACTTTGGCGGAATTTGAACTCAGAACGTAAAGACAGATGAAATACCACTTCTAAAATACGAAATTTTGTCAAAAACGTTAAGAATAAACCCTATTCCAAGCGACACATTCTACCAGCATCGGAAGTTTGAAAGTGTTTAGTTAAAAAAAAATTAATCAACTAGTCTGTACTCAAAACTTAACGACAAACGAAGTACCGTTAAGCATTTCGCCGCCTTAGAATGCAGCCATTCCTTTTAGAAATATATTCTTTATTTCTATTGCTTAAGCATTAATTCTTACTTTTTTTAATTATTGACATTAAATTGCGTAACATTTGACCTCATAACTGTTTTCTACTAATTTTTGTTCAATGCGACTAACGATTCTGAATTGATCAGGCATTTTTCTATCATTTAAGCCTAAGAATTTATATTAATTGAAGATGAATATCTGCGTTAAGGCCCACTTGGGGTCTGATGTATTTGATGTAACGTTTTTGCTACTGATTCAAATCTCAAACTATTTATGCCAACGTGTAGCTGAAGAGTTAGCCTCTTTAAAACTTTTAACAATTTATAATTTAGTTGAGAAGTGAATTAGTGGGGAATCTTGGAAGCTGCTGCGATTGACGAAATGGTCGACGTAAGAATATATTCAACCACTGTAGTGCTTGAATGATATCGAGATGCTTTATTATAGTTTAGAAATATAGGAGAGAATATTAGCGGTATATCCCGAACATAGATTCATCGTATATTGTGTTGATGGATCTGATGGCTACAACAATCACAATAGTGGACTTTTCATTGCAGTTTCATGCTTGTCACCATCTGAAGAAATAACCCCTCTTAAATAGATAACTTGGAACAAGAAATTGATGACAATAATATTCAAGGTATGGAGTTAGAGAAACGCTTAAATATCACTACCAGGGATTCGGATGTTGGATAAGTATAAAACTACCCACATTCACAAAGCAAGAATTATATTCACCTGGGTGAACGTTTCTACAGGAGAACGAGGAATTCACAAATACTTCTTGGTGACAGCACAAATTGTTTTTGGTATTTTGTACCACTGAAGTGTATGAAAACACTTATGACAATAAATATATAATTATAATTGTCCCACATAATTTGCCCTTTTGTACCACTGCACAACACGAGAGCTAGCTTTTGGCAAATATCTTAAGGCAGAAACTTAGCAGCGAAAAAGTAATAAAAATATCATAGCTGAAAGTATTTGATTGGGTTGGATTACTTGAAACAGTTGATCCATCATAACAGTTCACGCTACGCAAGGAATCCTAATGTAAAAGCCTGAGGAAAACAAGCCACTTTCCTAAATTAATTTTCTTGAAAAAGCGGAGATGAGATTTTGAAGAAAGCTATGAAACGTTGCTATAATGTGTCAAGTTGTATCAAGACAGGATTAAAATAATACAAAAACAAAACTGAGATGTCGCTGTGGAATTAGGAATAAATCAGAGAATCTAAGAAGCTTATATATGTTTCACAAATACCTTCAAACACAATTTAAATATATGTAAAACCATTGATGGCTTTGGTGTACTCATTCCCAAATAGATTAGTCGTATATGAAAAATGTTGCTAATCCCGCAAACATAAAACTGTTATTGTGTGAACCAGAGGATTGTGAAGTTATTTGTAACTTTATGATAGGAAGAAAACCAGTAACTATATTGCAGCTGGTCCCTTATCTAATGCAAATATGATATCGTTTGAAGGTTAGCAAATCACAAACAAGGGCAACCTTTTGCTTATAATTGAAATAAACATTATATGCAAACTTATCAGCGATACTAGGGTGAAACCAAATCATCTTTTCTATTTGATAATAATATGGATTATAATCTCAAGAAATAGACGTGTGTCAAAAGAGATCGATGATGACATGAAAGAGTATAGTTTCTATGATAATTCAGAGATGTCAAAGAATTTAAGAAAGAAATATATATAATTGAAGTGAGAAGACGCATTTTACATCTTGATTCACAAACATCGTATTGTAAACGGAGTTGGCAGACAGTTTGCTTGCGATGATGTAAAGTGCAGCCACAATCTAATGCATTCAAACGTAACTTAAGTGACGTTATATGCTAAATGTAAAGGTTTGCTTTGTCTAGATTGATGTTACAATGATATCACCGATGTTTTAAATACTCAAATATAATATTACTGTCAATATCAGATTAATTGAATGGGAGTATATACCAGAGTACATGCCAACTCAAGATTCAATTCGTTGATTACCCATATCTGAATGAAGTGCTATCAATTGAATTCCAAGTTCCACAGATTTGTGATAAAATAAATGTAATCATCTAATACACTAATGAAAATTATTCAAGAATTTCGATTTTATATTGATGCACCTGAAAACTTTATAATAGTATATATGTTTCAAATGCTTTATTTAGCTGAAATTATATCATTAAGTGCAAGCCAGATTTTAACAATTATTTTCATGTTTTGTTTAGAGTTGCGGATTTTAGGGAGTGTATCACGTTCATCCATACTGGGTTCTTTAATTTTCAGCCATTCAATCATGATTTGATTTTTTAGCTCATATAGTACTGTTGGGTCAATATTTGTGTGACTTTCTTTATCTATTTGATGTTCATCTGTCTTAGTGTTTATGATTGGTTCAGGGAGTATTTCACTTTGCCTATCCCTTATACTAACTCTTTCAATCTTACTTCAGTTTTATCAGCCCTGGGCTGGTCTATAATTATTTCCTCTATATTATCTTCTCTAGCTGCAACTTCGTTCATTTTATCCGATATTGCTTGTCAAATTGATCAATCTCTACTTCAGTCAGTAAGTTTTTTTATAATGTTTCTTCTGACGTTAGCAAGTTTTTTACTGTCTATGTTGGGTCTTACTTCAGGGTGTTTCTGTCTCCAGTTTAAGTATGTTTGTAGAGTGTTAGATTTATATGTGGGGAAATATATGGCATGGTAGAAGGCCTCAAGACCTTCTTTATTATCTTCCTTAGACCATTTTCCTTCTTTTTCTTTTGATTATTTGGTGACGAGCATGGATGGCCATCTTTTGGAATATTTGGTTCAATTTTCAGGTACTTGGTCTTTTATAATCCGCGCAATGACCAATGCGGTTTATTGTTTGATTTGTTGGCCTTGAAGCATGACGAGCTTCCATTTTTACATTAGGAGATGGATGTCAGTTTAGGGTTCTCTACACGTAAGCATTGCTCGTAGCGCAGCTTCTTAAGGCTAGCAGATCTGTATTCGTCTGTATTTTCTTTGCTGATAGTTTTATCTCCGAACATTTTTTCCCCATTCTCTTCCTTTTTTCCTCTCTCTTTCTCTCCATCTCCTTCTTCCCCTTTTTCCTTCCTTCTTTTCCCTTCCTCTTTTAAACTTATAAAAGACTCACTCTGCCTGTATTAGTTCGAAATAATGAGAATAAAATATGGAGAAAGAAAAGAAAAAAAAAGGGATCTGTCAGTTATTATTGTTATTACTATTACCATCGCCACCATCACCATCATCATCATCATCAACGTCACCATCATCATTATCAATGATATTGTTTTATGTGTAGGCACAGCCACCATCATCAACACTACTGCCTTTGTGTGGGGGAATAATTGGTTAAAGAGGTCATGTTCTATGGGTCTATAAATAGATTCAGCAGATGGTGGAGATAAAGGACATTAATGGTCAGTAAAAGGTCAAACCTGTTTACATTTTGTTTTTCTTTCTCTTTTCTTCCTTTCCACATACATATGTATATGTATATGTATACTCGCACACACATATTATCTGATGTTCACGTCGATGATTTTTTAAATTTCTGAATTCAATGTTATGTATATATCTTTTTAATTTCTGAATTCAGTTGTATGTATATATTAGTAGGTGCTTACTTCCATAATTTTTTATCGTGCATTTAATTGTGTTGTTACAATAAAAGGCAATTTTACACATTCTTAGAGTCATGAGAGAGGACTAAATGTTCACACAAAATTGGAGATATTTATGTTTCTAACTTTTCTTGTTAGGTGTGCGTTTGTATGAGCTGTATATATATAAGTTCCTTAACTTATTTTGAGGGAAATTCAAATTACTCAAAGAAAACAGTAGATCTTCCAGTTTTCTACAGTTGTTTTTTTTTCCAGTTGTCCTGCTGGGTTAGCTGTTGCCAGTTCAGAGCATCGAAAAAATACGTCCATCCTCTGTCACGTCCAGCTGCCTCTTATTATTATCATTATTATTATTATTATTATTATTATTATTATTATTATTATTATTATTATTATTATTATTATTATAAATGAATGAATGAATGAATACAAGAAAAGTCATGACAACCTAGGGAGAGTAATACACTAGGCGTCATGTATAAAGCTACGATTTGAAAATATTAATAAATAGTATGAACATGAACCTAGTAAATTATTAGAAAGTCAGAACTACAAGATCTTGTAGCGCTTTAACATTCAGACTGACAGAGTAATAGAAACTAGAAGGCCTGACTAAGTAGTAGCATCATCATCATCATTATCATCATCATCAGTAGCAGCAGCGGCAGCGGCAGCAGTAGCAGCAGCAGCAGCAGCAGCATTAGTAGTAGTAGTAGTAGTAGTAGTAGTAGTAGTAGTAGTAAATAAAGCGAATAGGGAGTCCCAGATAATTAACTTTACAGTCCCAAATGATGAAAAAGTTATCACGTGAGGTATAGAAAATGAGAAAATCAGGACCTAGATGCTGAATTACAGAGATTATGGAAAGTACGGGTAAAATGTATCCCAGTAGTTATATGTGCACTGGGAATTATTCCTAAAGATCTAAACAGATGGATAGAGGAAATAGGCATAAAACCCAGTTTAGTACAGCTCCAGAAATAGTTTTGTTATGGACAGCTAATATTCTTAGAAGGATTATTGGCATCTAAGGCTACTTGTAGCCCGATGGTAGGATTTTATCCTTTTTCCAGTAGTCTAATCTGTTGTGTGTATATGATAATAATAATAATAATAATAATAATAATAATAATAATAATAATAATGATAATAATAATAATAATAATACTGGACTAAACTAAATGCAAAAGAAATAGACAAAGAAAAATCCCAGTAAGGTTGAGAAGTTCAGGACTCAATGCAGAGACAGAGGGATTTTTAATTGCAGCACAAGACCAAATCCTCCCCACCAGAAACTACCAAAAACATGTAATGCAAAGAAATATAACAAGTAACTGAAGAATATGTGGAGATGGACAAAAAACAATAAATCATATTATCTCCAGCTTCCCAGTCCTGGCTAAGAAGGAATATATTCACAGACATGACACAGTTGGAACCTACATAGATTGGAAGCTATGCCAACATTATGGAATAACAACAAAAAAGATGGTATAGGCACACACCAGAAGAGGTCACAGAAAACGAGAAAGCAACCATACTCTGGGATATGCCGATACACACAGGTAGAGAAACTAAGGCCAACAGGCCAGATATAGTTGTCAGAGATCGTGAAGAAAAAAAAATGCTTTCTAATTGATGTATCAATACCGGCAGATGACAACGTGTCTCTAAAAGAAATGGAGAAACTCTCAAAATACAAAGACCTGGAAATAGAGGTAACCAGAATGTGGAATCTAAAAACAGAAACAATTCCTATCATAGTAGGTGCATTAGGCATGATAAAAAAATATTCAGACAAATACATAACAAAAACACCAGGACTTACAAACTCCTAGGGCAAAGAAACTCATATTATACATTGGTAGGCAATTAAACTAAACTCACTAGTTCGTTCATTTTTTGGGGGGATAGAAATAAAGTTAAATTAAATTACATGGGTAGTAATAGTTCTCACATCGAAAATGCTCTTCTCAATACGTGTGATGTACCAGTTAAGACAATCTTTTGCACTTCTTGCAGGGATGGTAAGCCAGTGATCATTCTCATATAATTTTCGGTTCCTTTCTTGATCATTCCTAGTGCTCCTACGATCACTGGTATTGTAACCGCCTTGAGATGCCACATTTTCTCAATTTCAATGAGTAGGTCTTTATATTTTCTGAGCTTGTCAAACTCTTTCGCTGAGATATTATGATCGCAGGCGATGCTCATGTCGATCAATAAGCAAACTTTATTGTTTTGGTCTTTCACAACAATATCTGGTTTATTGGCCTTGATGGTTCGGCCTGTATGTACTGGGAAGTCTCACAGAATGGTTACATTTTCTCCTTCAGTTACAGCCTCAGGTTGGTTATTATACAACTTGTCGGCAGTTTTGATATTGTAATGCCGACTTATGAGCCAGTGGAGATATTGGCCAAGTCTGTCATGTCTTAATTTATACTCCACTGGTGCTAAGACTTTACATCCAGAGATTAGGTGGTCCACTGTTTCAATCATGTCGTAGCAGAATCTGCATTTTGGGTCTGCTCCATTTTTCATCACATTGGCATGGTAGTTCCGGGTTAATAGGCTTTGATCTTGAACAGCCAGGATGAAACCTTCGCTCTCTGCTTTTAGCCCTGAGCTCCGTAGCCACTGATGGGTTTGCTTCTGGTCAACATCAGCTTGTTTGCTGCGGACCGCATATTTGCCGTGCAGAGGTTTCTCCTCCCACCTATCAGCCAATTGCTCGAGCGCTTTTTTCGTTGCCATTATTTTCACCTTCTTTGCAACAATAGTTGCCATACTTCCCTTGGGTTGTTCAGTTTGGGTATCCTGCACGAGATCAATAGCAAATTTTTTGCTTTCCTTTATGATAGAATGAAGCTTCTTTCGTCTCTCGTGATTTTCCACGAGCTTTAGCATCCAGTCATTCGTTATTTCAAGATATTTGGCCAGTCGAATTGTGGTTGTTTTGTAAGCTAGTTCAAATTGGATCAGGCCTCGACCTCCTTGGGCTCTGGGAAGGTAAAGGCGACCTACGTCTGCCTTTGGGTGGTGTATCCTATTACAACTCAGCAGCTTGCGTATTTATTATTATTATTATTGAGTGAGAGAGCAGTTCATGCCATCAAAGTGACACTGGGGTAAAATATACGAAGCCCAATATACCCATCATGACTACCCGTCTGATAAAGGTACACCAGGCACATGCATCACAACCATATGTGCGCGACATGGTGATCTCATATCAAGATAAACAGCACATGACCTTGCAGGTGGGGCCCAGTTAGAATTTTCTTCAGGTTGAGTAGCCCATCCCGCTCAAACGGTCCCTGAATAAGGGTTGTTTAAGGGTGTTGAAAGAACCACCCATGTTTCCAGAGGTGAACTATTCAAACCCCAAAGAATCCCTCTCAACACATGGCTATGATGCTCCCCCACTACTTCTGCTCATGATCAGAGATGCACATATCGTCAGCCACTAAGGGACATGCTCAACTGGTTAAGGTCAAACAACTGACAAGCAAATCTGTGGTATTGAGCAGAATATTTGCTGTAGCCCATCTTTTATACCAAGACAAAACAATGTACATGATAACACTTCCAATCAGTTAAGATCAGAAGCCATGAGAGCCACTGCCTGGTACTGCATCAGGGCATTTATAATTATTATTATTATTATTATTATTATTATTATTATTATTATTATTATTATTATTATTATTATTATTTTACTATTATCTCTCAAAATATTTAATTAAGAAATCAAACAGGATATCTTCCCTGAAATATATTTGCATTTATGTAGATAACAGTTACATTATAACTTAGACGTTAATGCATTGCAAATGAATTAAGAGGTGTAACACACACACACACAGACACACACACACAGACACACACACACACACATACACACACACACACACTATACGTCTCTGGGTCATTCATTGATATTATAAGGCTTTACATTATTTTATTCAATGTTTCCTCATGTCTCATTCTTGTAGTATCATTTGTATATATTTTATTGGGTCTGTGATTACCTAGTAAGAGGTTCTACTATATATTTAAATTAAAACATGCTCACGCATATAACCAGTTTAGTGTAGATTTTATGCGAACAGACAGTTGACTAAGCATACTCCTCCTAATTTGGGTTTCTGAAATTTGAATACATAATTATCTAATTTGTATATTTTATTAAATCTAGAACAACTTGTTCCTTTTGAATTGACCAGCAGTTGTTCGTTACAGATATCGTGTTGTTCACGTTTAGGAGTATTAATTATCCAAATTTAGCAATTTCCTGAATATTTCTACATTTGGGGTTTGAAATTTCGTGGAAATCTTCAGGCCAAAGTTATGATGCACAAATATGCAATACAGTATACGTATAATTTGTTTATAATTTTAAGAACTAATAAAATTTATGATACATGGTTTGTTCCATTTCATTAACTTTATGGGATAACGAGGTCGGTCTAAAGCATGGTTTGAACATCACATTTCCTTATAATTAAGCGAAAGAGCATTTCACATCAAGTTTCAGACCCCAATACTGCAGGACACATTGCACAAAGTAATTTTTTTTACCAAGTAAAAGCTGTTACCAAGTAAAAGCTGTTAAAGTAAAAGCTGTTAAAAAGTTTAATCTGCCGTAGATTTTATAAGCCGTATATCTGTATTTAATTCAATGCAAATATATAAGACATTGCATTTGTAAGATGGGGTTTCAAATCCTTTGATTCCTTAACTAAAAAATATACTGACATAAAGTGTAAAAATACTACAAAAGTGCTCCAGTACTGTATTTATATAAAAGCCACTCACTCATTCTATATCAACTATATTTGAGACTTGGTCGACCATAGCGCGTTACTTGAAGAGTTTTAGTCGAACGAATCACTACCAGAGACAAATTTGTTTAAGACTGGTACTTTTGCTATCAGCCACTTCTGAGGTACTTCCAGGTTTCGGAGACGAACGCAAACCAACAGCGGTTACTGGACGATGGTTGCTCACTAACGTAAACGCATACATCCGCACCCCCTATATATTCATATACATATACATACATACATATATATATATATATACATATATATATCATGTGAATATTTCACCTGCGGGCCACTCACATGGCTTCGGTAGGTTCCTGTCAATACTGGGATATAGTAGACTTCCCCAAGGATCCACGGATTGTGACTGAATCCGGAACAATGTGGTTGTGGAATAAAATTCTTAATCACACAGCCACGCCTGTGACTAAAATGAATGTTATTGCGTGCGTCGGTCTGTGAAAGGACGATGGCAACCGCCTTGGCATGCGACCATTAGGCTATAAAAATACATCTTCACAGAAGTAGAAAAATACGTATTCATTTTAAAACGTTGAATCCTCTAGAAATCAGTTGAACCCCCAGATGACATTTCCGAAGCCTCCAGTGAACAGGTGCAATGTTCAGAGCTTGGACGATTTCAAAGGTTTTATCATTTATTCACGTTTACGCACATGTTTCTGATATTTGCCTGAAATTGCAAAAGGCTACTCCATATATGTCATATTTGTGAAACTCTACTAAAAGAGCGTGTTTCCATTTGTGAAGAGAAAACAACCTCTATGGAACATCAGTGATTGAAGTTTTTCAAATTGAAATTGGTCTGCATTTCCTCTCATTTTCTATGATACATTCTTCAACAGTAAGTGCAATTTGACCATTTTTAGGAACGATTTTAAGCAGTCTTTGCATGATTTTTATTGAAGGATTGATCACCATTTATCATTTGCTGCGAGAGCTGGAAATCATGCTAACGAACAAGATGTCGTAAGTAGCTGAAAAGTAATTTGGTGAGAAAGAAACTGTAAACTGTCCACTCCTTGATATCGCAATTGGTGTTTTCCACTTAGGTCAATGACATAGCGATCATCGTTTTCACAAGTATATTTAATGAAACTGTTCCTTTAAATTCATTCCCTAATTACACATAGCTCATATTTTCCCTGAGGATAAAAACAAAATGTTAAAAGCTGCTTTTCACAATCAAATACTTTAACACCTATTCCTATGTCACTCTTGGGACATATATACATTCAGGGTCTGACAAGCATATATATGCTTTTTTATGACGAGGGTGAGTCGTAAAATACGTCTCAGAAGGAAAATGTTTGTGTATGACCAAATATTTTAAAGACATATAATGTGTATTATGATTTTGCAGTCGTGAAAATTTTCATCTATGACTAGTTGCTCACGAGCCTCATGAGAAATCACTCTGTTGCAATTATCTGTATAAAAACACGTTTAATTAGAATGAACGCTAATTGTGGTGAATTTAAAATTCTTCTGAATTTGAATACCTCATTTAGATTATTTGATGTGGATAGCATCTGGGTTATGTGAAATACTACAGTCAATTATATAATGAATAACTTATATTTAACAACATATACAAATTAGAATTTATTTTATACTAGAATGATTCGGAGAAAGAATCACTCAATGTTATGTCTACCATTGTCGTTACGTCCTCCATGCATAAAACTCACAAGAACAACTATATATAAATTAAGCAGCATTGCTACGGTAGGAAAATTACTTCGAAATATATCATGTTAATGGTTTCAATTTATTTTACGGAGAACAAATAAGCATCACTTTAGCATATTTTGAACTCAACTCTTTTCTTGAAGCTGATAGACAAGGAAGGAAAATATATACGCTACATTAATACGTTTCTGTTTAGAAATTAATCTGGGAAACATAGGTTCATTGAAGATATTGGCCAATTAATATAAAATTGTTCATGATAGCATTTTCCAGACGACAGGGGATAATAACTTAGTTTAAATAAAGAAAACCACCTCTATCTTTCTCCTCTCACACTGTGAAATCATCCAATCCATACGTAGTAATCGTAGAAAGTTTAGTTCCCTCTCGCCACATTCAACGAATAGGATAGACACATAAACAATACGATAAACCACTGATTATGTTCAAATTATCTATTTTTAATCTTGAATCTTCAAGAGATATATTGTTTAAGACAACTTATTTGCCCATTATAAATTCTGGATTTCTTTCATATTCTTTAATGACATATGGAAATAGCTTCTATTTCTGATCGGAATTTCGTTGAACATAAAATGAGCGATTCGGTAAATTTCATTTTGATTTATGTTGTTATCAGTCCGTACATTCGATTGTATCACGGTGTTGATGTTATTAAAGTTGAACTAGTGCAATATTTGATGTTATTCACGTGTTATTAATGTGTAGTTCTCGTCAATTTAGCTCTTAATACAAAGAACTTAAAAATACTAGTTAATCAAACTTTGGACAATTTTTTTCAGAAGATAAAAACTTGAAAGTTCTCGAACTGAGTCATGTAACATTAGTTTTTGTTTTAGAATTATGTTTACAATATTACATCTTTGCAACAAGATACATATGACATTTGTTTTGAAATACCAGCACCATAAATATACAGACACACACACTAAATATTATAGTTATGGGACTTCAATTTTGATGATGGGAATTAATTTTGGTGTCGTATCTTACCTTCTATTAAAATATAAAAATTATAAGATATGTTATATGGTAGATTATATTACATTACATATGTTATATGCTATGGATTGTATCGTATGGTGTGCTATATGTATTATTATCCTATGTAACCCCTGCTTAGTTAGTCTGACTTCATCCTATTTTGGTGTTTACACTAAATTTCCTTTCTATGGCATTCTAGAGTACTAGTCATATTATGTATATTTATAGGGATTCTATGAAAGTATGTCTTCCTTGACTATATCCTAAATGTCCTGGAAACTATAAAATCATACATGCAATAACACCTATAATATTATAACTTATAAAACCTCTTCTGTTTGAATAACTATAACTGCCCTTTCTACTGCCATATATATTACCCCCCCCCTGTTTAGATTATATTTACCTTTTCCTACTTATAGTTTTAATCCGCTGTCTCTTTAAATGTATGTTATATGTATTTCTGATTATTTTCTATAAAATCTTATTACTTTGTTATCTTATTTTCATATCCTTACCTTATAAATTTTTAGTTTTCGTGTTCTTAAATTGATATTTTTCAGTTACTTATATGTCTATGCTAGATATTTATACCATATTCTTCCATATAAGCGTATAAATACTTGTATATATATATATATATATATATATATATATATATATATATATATATATATATATATACACATATATATATACATATATACATGCATATATGCACATATATGTGTGTGTGTATATAAAAAACCCTCTTTGTATTTGTATCTGTATGCATTATTTTTACACTTTACTTCACATACTTATAGCAGTACATATTTCCGACTATATTTATATTTTATACTTTATATTTTATACTTTATACTTAATTATGTCTATGTATTACCATTATCTTATTATTCCGCTTCTGTTTCATTCGTTAATTTAATAGATAGTATGAATATCTTTCCAGATATTCCATATGTAAGTGGCTTGAACATTCCTTATAGAAACTACCTAATCATTAATTAATTAATTAGATAAAAAGGAGGTATTAAACTCATTCTAGATAATAGCAATCTTCTGTTTCATGTTTTTAATTGATAGATACAAATTTTTTACCTATTTTAGTTGTCATATCTTCTTTGGGGGGAATTCTTAAATTTTATTTCTTTTTACACAACATAACAATATTGCTTATAAACGTTCCCCGATCGTGTCCCAAATAATATTTTCCCTGTATCAGCATTTAAGCTTCTTGGTGTCTTTCCCCTTTAACAAGTAATCAATAACATGATTTAAAGTCTACTCCTACCCTGCCTCTTTTTATAGACTTCTATCTCATTGACTCTTCCTAAAGTTTTGTTGCTTTTCTCTTGGGGAAAAGAGGACACCTATGATAATATATATGACTAGTAGCTAACCATGAGATGTCAACTCACGCTTCTTCTTTATTCTAAATATGTACAGTCTTCTAGTTTCAGATTTTAGTAGATGGTAATGAAATAGATATACTGGAAATAAATTACAACTCTATGAACCCTATTATGCTCCATGCTATTCTAAGAAATTGTAGTCTGTTTTCTTAGCCACTTACTCTTAAAATATTTAAGAATATTATATTAATGTATCCTACCTGTTGAAGTTCCATATATATCTTTTTTGGGTGCAACTGGAGATAGCATTGCATTAAACTTTAATGTAATTGCATTGTTCACTTAAATTGATCCAATTGAAACTGTCGAAATTTCATGTCCAAATTTTCCTCCAGAAATCTCTGGTGTTCTCTGTTGAGAAAGAGACATGCTTGATACCAAAGTGATGAATATTCTTCAAAATACTGATTTATTTTTTTTTTTTGAGTCATTGACTGCAACTCTATTAGGTCTCAATCACCTCGGGTTGCGCAATTTTAAAACGAATATTTCAAGTTTTCAGAAGTTTTTTTCATTTTCTACTTTCTTCTTAAATCAACTTTACTATCACAACTATGGAAGGAAGTTTTAACAAAAAGAAGTTATTCCGTCGTTAAAAAAGAGAAAAGAGAATTACTTAAATTGGCTGAATGATTTATTTCCTGAAGAAGAAATGATGAACCTAAAAGAAAAACTAAAACTGTATGAGGTTGTTTATATTTTAAATTAATGATATTTCCAGAAATATGTGGACAGATGACTTGCATTCTATGTTCCAGTAGTGAATAATTTGGTAACGTTTTGATTCCAGTATCAATAATCTATTGATAAACTCTATCTATCTATCTATCTATCTATCTATCTATCTATCTATCTATCTATCTATCTATCTATCTATCTATCTATCTATCTATCTATCTATCTATCTGTCTGTCTGTCTGTCTGTCTATCTAACTATCTATCTATCTATCTATCTATCTATCTATCTATCTATCTATCTATCTATCTATTTATCTCTCTTTCTATCTGTCAAGTTTTTTCTTCCTCTTCTTCTTCTTCTTCTCCTGAAGACGGCGGTAAGAAAGTGATAATCTTTTTAATTTTTTGCTTTCAGCGGTGGAATTTTAAAGTTTCATTTTGTATTTAACTGTTCCTTTAAAGCAATTACATGACTTCGCAAAATAAGGGTGGGATCGGCTTTTAGGACAGTAATATAGACAGGATTTCCCACAGCTTCCTCTCATTGTTCCCATTCTGAACCTACGTAGGCGCAACGGTTGACTGGCACTCCGTCGGTTATGACGACAGGGATTCCAGTTGATCCGATCAAGCAACGTGAAATTGAGTGTTTCGCTCAAGACACATCGCGTCACTGGGGATTGAACTTACGACCTTACGCTCGTGAGCCGAATACCTTAACCACTATGCCACGGCTGCAGCAACAAATGCCACGCGAAAAAAGAATTAGAATGCATAACCTGTGAAACAACACCACCATTATTGCATCATGTGACATTAACAGCGAATGTAAACCCAATAGAATGACATCAGCCCCAGCAAGGATACACTTTATCAGAACTACAACAGCATTACCACCACCATGTCAAGGGAATTTTCGGTGGCCATGCAACACTTTCCCTACTACAGTTATCATTTCTCCTACAACAGTAGATAAAAACCAACTGGAAAACGGCTTGTTCGACAGCAATCAGCTCCATCACAATTATATTTCTACTGAATGTGTGAGATCCACCACCACCGAAAGGAAAAAGTTATATCTCAATAGTTAAGCCACCTGAAACTTTTGCAAATACAACTCAAGTCACAGAGCGATGAAATGAAAGAAGGTTAAACGATTTCTCAAAAGGAGATAAAGAATAATAAAAACTTATTCAGTCACCTCATCGAATAAATTACACGACTCACAGTGATTTCTTTTAATAATTAAGAAGGTTTGAAAGAGCTAACCAGGACAAGTGGAAGTTGTCTGCTGCTCGACTGGGAACAAATATAAGTTGCGTCTCGTGACTGTACAAGTTCGTAAAATCGCTGTTAGATTTGGGTTTGAATTTGAAGCGAATGATCACACCTCAGTACCAATGAAATAGGAAGAGATTAACGACACCAAAACCTTGTTTCAAAGACAAGCGTACTGAAAGTGCCGCTAGGCACATTCCTTATCACATTTAGTACTCGGTGGCTAATGGTGGTCGATGCATCTAGTGATAAAGATAAGACAGTCTTGAAGGTAATGCGCGCCAAACTGGCCAGGTAGAGTCATGACGCTATTAAACCAAATGAATCAAGTTAAACTCGAAACAGTCTGTAGTGTCATAGAATGAATAAACTGTACTAGTTTATTAATGACGTTTGTGGATATAAAGCAAACTAATGATATTTGTAAGGCAACCAGCAACCTAAGTATTTTCCGCTAATATCGGAGGGAAAAACGAACGGCTCCAACAGCTCCAAACACTAAAACTGATAAACAGCTACATGAAAGATAGCGTGTCATAAAAACAACATTATTTAGTCGATAACCATGCATAATTATTGGAGCGGCAGAAAATACGTTTTGGAGCAGATGCATTGTCACTTTGCGATCTGACTTCAAATATGCTGTGCTCCTCTTTGGTTTGATTCCCTTTGTTGTGTCAATATGATCAGATAAAAATTAAGTATTGGGTTCGGAGTAATCCAGTGTTTCTCTCTATTCAACGTTTCTGGTGTTGTGCGGCAATTAGAAACCATTATTGATATTGTTACGGAGTTGGTGTAGTAGAAACATCAGGGCCACAGAAAAATATTCTTCGGTATCGAATCTTATCCATCAAAATTGATTCTCGTAACGGACGGGCGTGGTGACTCTTCGATCGCAGGTAACGATATTTCATTCTTTAGGGTGTTAGCTAAAATAAATAGTTATCAGTGGGTATCTTATATAGGGAATATACGAAAAATTATCCCAACAGTTTTACATTGTTATATAACTTCAAGTTATATAAAATACAGCCATCAGGGAAGAGGCAAAATATAATTCTGCCACCGAACTCGATAAAAGAAATAAAAGAAAAGTATTGTTTTCAAATTTGGGCAGAAAGTCAACAAGTTCGGGAGGTATAAGTCGATTACATCGACCCCTGTGTTTAATTAGTATTTATTTTATCGGCACCAAAAGGATGATAGCAAAGTTGTCTTCGGAGGAATTTGAACTCAGAATGTAAAGATGGTCAAAATGCCGCTAAACATTTTGCCAAGTATGCTACAGATCGTGCCAGCTCACCACCAAACAACGCTTGCATATAAAAAAAATATGGGAGAATGGATATACAGGTTGTTCGGGTAAAAGGAAATGATTTTTATATCCCCCTTCCTTCAGGAACAGTGTGATGTACTGGCGAGTAATCAACACCGTTGGAGATCATAACGCTTAATGCTGTCATTGAAAAAGGATTCCTGATTTGGAGGACTTGAATACATATGACTTATTGGAAAAGAGAAACCTGTATCATGATAATTCACGCTGGGCAAATGCCAACATCCTGACTGTCGCTTTATGCACTATGGGCATTTGACTGTCGCTTTATGCATTATGGGCATTTGAAAGGTTTTAAGATGTAACATGGACAAATCCATCACTAGGCCTTTAGGTGTTTCACTGGTAACCGTTATCTCATGTCACACCACATCAATAAACAGAGACATAAGTTCAATTCACACATCTATATGAAGGTTCTGGAGATTATGGTCGTCGCACTCTGGCTGGAGAGGGCTGTTGCTGGAAGGTCATATTTATGGAAGAAACATTTAACTTCCTTACTATATCAAAGGAAAAATCGGAAGTGTTCATCGGAAAATTACTACTTCGCCAGTCTCAGTTTGTGGTATCCTAATTCGTCCGATTAAAATTCCTTTTCATTTGTGTAGGGTGCGGTTGAAAAATACACCAACCACTCAGCCTGCAACACCTAAGCCAACATAAAAGTGGTGTTGGAAGATCTTCTCAAGGATATAGTGAGGAACGCCTCCGGTAGGTTACGGAGCCGTGTTGAAGCTGGAGAGGAAGTTGAGGGCTGCTACTTGGAGTAAACTATTATCTCTCTGCTATAATCTAGTTCATATCTTTTGACTTTTCAAAGACCTTTATTTTGAATCGAATATTGTGTTTTCGTTTTTTTTAATGCAAACTGCCTCTGAACCGTAACGCTATTACGTTGTCTTGTTGCGAGTTGAGAGTGGGATACAAATTAAACAAGACTTCCAAATTTCTAACTTACTTGTGAGAGAGTAAAAAGAGGAAAATAACTTACCCACAGAAAAAAAAAAAACAAGAGTTATTTAGAAACTACAACTTACGCGCCAGTGTATATTTACGATTGATAGCCAGCGATAGCAAAGAAGAATGTGAGTGAGCAGGAGGAAACTCAGAAAAATCAAATATGCTAGTCAAAGGAAAGAAAAGAATGGCACTTTTCAGAAAAGAATTGTTAACACAGGTAGAAGAATAAGAATCAAAATCTGACAGGTATATTGAATCAAGGTAAGTTTGTACTTGGATATACATGACATACAAAAAAGGAGGATATTGGTAAAAATAGCCGAGAAAACATATTTTAATTCAAGCAAGACTTCCCTGGTGGAGAGATGCGTTGTTACTCTTAACTACTCAATACCTGCCTAAGGAGACTTCATTAGCAGAAATTTTAATACCAAACGTTGGCAAAGGGTGGTGTAATCCAAACAAGGCGATGATGTGTTATCCGGAGACGGGAAAGAAGTCGATATATTTTTCATATCTTATTTTATTCTTTTACAAGTTATATCATCATTTGATTATGACACGTTTTCTTAGTTTTTCTTTTTTTATCTATTACGTATATGTATTGTGTTATTTCATGATTTTTTAGCATCTTTCTCTCCGCACATCACTTGTGTATAACACCCTCTCTCCAATACAATTTGCGCCCTTGCTTTAACAGTTTTTGGCTTAGTTATTATTTTGCCATGACTCCTTGTGGAGAGTAAATAATAACAATTTCTATTGTTGTCCTTTGTCACATGATGTCTATTGCAGTTGTTATTTTTTATTTTCTCGCGCAACGACCCATTTGTTCTAAATGATTACTTGGTGCAAGACTTATGGTGGACATCGGGATCGATTTTCATCTAGCAGCCCCAAATATTTAAAATATTTTCTAAAATTTTGTCTGTCAACC
Source organism: Octopus sinensis (assembly GCF_006345805.1). Lineage (NCBI taxonomy): Eukaryota > Metazoa > Mollusca > Cephalopoda > Octopoda > Octopodidae > Octopus > Octopus sinensis. The sequence continues at coordinate 47,319,012 of NC_043012.1, forward strand.
ACGTATGAGAACCTTTTCTTTCTATTCATATGATCCTTTCAAATGATGACGATAATGGACAATGGTGGTGGTGGTGGTGATGATAATTATGATGATGAGGAGGAGGAGGAGAAGGAGGGTGAGGATGATGATGATGATGTAGGTATTCTGAAGTATTGTTTATTCTGTTACTTTACCGTTATTTTACAGAAGCAGCTGTCTTCCCCAAATGTTCTTTTGTTTTTATTTTATCCCTCTTTCTTCTCAGTAAACGCTCTCAAAGATTTAGTCTGAGAAACATACATCACGAACCACCTCATCTCAAATCCTCTCTCTGCCTAATTCCTTTCCTCGCATAACTATCATTTCTTTTTCTAAATTATTTGTCAAAGAAACATGCCACGATGGACCTTTTCACTTTGAGTTCAGTTTTACTTTTCATTCCACTTTACACAGCTTCACTTTGAAATTGACAGACTTTTGAATAATTTAGACTGACATAAATGTCTTTAAAATACATCAGTGTAAAATGAATGTAACATCTTTGATCTTATGCCACCTTGGCCAGGCCTGATCAGGAACTAATCATGATCAATAACAATGATGTTCTCCTCTTCTATACGTGGACAAGGACTAAACACATTAAAACATACACACTTCATACCGACATCACATCTTATGAATAAATAAAATCGATCTATTTTCGAACTTTTCCTCAGAAGATCAATGTGTGCGTTTTGCGAATATTTATTGGCTGTGGTACTATATGATGAAATATATATGCATATATACACACACACACATATATATATATATTTTTTTTTTATTTGTACTTGTTTCAGTCATTTGACTGCGGCCATGCTGGAGCACCGCCTTTTAGAGTGGTGAAAGAGTACAGCAGGGATCACCACCTCCTGCCGGAGCCTCGTGGAGCTTTTAGGTGTTTTTTCGCTCAATAAACACACACAACGCCCGGTCTGGGAATCGAAACCGCGATCCTCCGACCGCAAGTCCGCTGCCCTAACCACTAGGCCATTGCGCCTCCATATATATATATATATACTCTTTTACTCTTTTACATGTTTCAGTCATTTGACTGTGGCCATGCTGGAGCACCGCCTTTAGTCGAGCAAATCGCCCCCCCAGGACTTATTCTTTGGAAGCCTAGTACTTATTCTATCGGTCTCTTTTGTCGAACCGCTAAGCTACGAGGGAGGTAAACGCACCAGCATCGGTTGTCAAGTGATTTGGGGGACACAAACACAGCCACACAAACACATACACACACATACACACACATATATATATACATCTATATGACGGGCTGCTTTCAGTTTCCGTCTACCAAATCCAATCACAAGGCTTTTGTCAGCCCGAGGCTAAAATAGAAGGTACTTGCCCAAGATGCCACGCAGTGGAACTGAACCCGGAACCATGTGGTTCGTAAGCAGGCTACCACGCAGCCACTCCTACGCCGACAAATATATATATATTTGTATATATAAAGAGAGAGAGAGAATGTGTGTTTAATATATTTGTGTTGTTGTAAAGGGGAAAATTTTAGTTTATAATGGAATACTTTTTCAGAGTGCTTGCTCCCCTATCATAAAATCTGGAGTGCACGCTTATAATCAAAGGGTTTTCAATAGCAACATATCGCTCTTAGTTGTGAATATAGCGTACCCAGAACCATATTTTTCGGTGTGTGATTCTATGCAGAAACGAAGAGTTTACGGTATGAAATTAATTTGCTTCATTTTTTCTGCAGTCAGCATTACTCGAATTATTTTCTTGTTCACAAAACCTGAAACGTTTCAAGAATGTGGGAAGCATCCTTACGCATGCGATTATTTGAAATAGTGACATGTTGAAAAGAGATCTCTAAAGATTCTTCACTCAACAAATATACCCCAACTGTTAATCCTTTCACTGAGTGCACTCTCATGCTTCATGCTTTTCTTTGTACATTATTGATAAAATTAAGGTTTTTGAGGTTTTGAAATACAAAAATGTATGGCATCATCTACGAGGTTTGATGTAAATGCATTGATAGAGATATGTTATAATGTTCTTAATAAGTTTGTTCAGCATCACCTCAGATCTCCCGTAAACACTTAAATGTTGCTGCATATCTATACAGGGATATTATAAGCAGAATAAACATAAAATGTACAGTTAGATTAAATGTTCACATATGTTTCAATAATAATTTCGTAATGGAATCCTTTCCCTCAGTTTTACTACTAAATCACAACATTTACAACCATATCTTACTCGAACATTTACAAACTCAAAACATTCATTTTATCACGACACATATTTTCTGTTGAGATTAAATCTAGCTGATCCATTTCTATGAATTGTATTTATAAGTACTGGTTAAGAGAAATCCCCTGCTTAAATTTTGAATGTTATATTCTTAAAGATTTCACAAAGGGTATATGCAAAGTGAATATACTATTTGCATATGTATTCCAATATTGCATGCTTAACAAGGTATCAACAATGCATTCTTTGGATTAAATTATTCATACATTATATTTCAATTAAGACCTAAGCATGCAAAATTTGCTTTTTAAAAGTCAAGATTTTGTATTAGATTTTAAAGCTAATCTGTAAAAGGTAATTTTCTCATTATACTATAATGTTAATTCATTGATTGGCCGAAATTTAAATACCAACATCCTCCATGGCACACATTCTTATTAATTTCAAAGATGGAAATTACATGCCTCGATGAATTTGAATTTCAGTTTTTCCCTGTTATAAGAGCAAACGATATTTTAAATAATAGCTTTCAAGATGTAATCATCAATAAAGCGGAATTGATTATTCATTTTTTCTATTGCTATCTTATTTTGCAAATAAGCGCGTTAGTGTTAAACTTAACTGTACTTGTGATACTTAAGGAAGCAAACTTCACAATACTATAACACCGACTATTGAGTATTATTCTATTTATATATCTATGAAGTTGTGTTGCAATTTTAGGACTAAGCCAGGGCGTATCTTTTGACTTTCTACACATAGCAGACAAATCTAATATAGTGTGAAATATACAGGGTCTCAGAAGATGGGATCGTTTTCGGTGAAATGATTTCTATAAATTTCTGTTCCGTCAGCTTAGTCTTGGGATTAAATAGGGTCATAGTTATGTGTATACTGCGTTGATTTCGCAATTAATTTAGTACTATAGAAGTAAGAATGTACTACTTCTTCGTAGTTAAGGTTTAGTCAACGCTCGCATCTAAACTAATTACCATAAGATACAGTACACGGTATGAATTTTCCACTGAATATTATATGTCTTCCAATTTCATATGCACGATAGACGTCAATAAATTACTATGTTGGGGACGTCTACTTCTGTTTTGTAATTTTGAGAGAAAATATTTGGACGTTTTGAATGAAGAACGTAATAAAAATATGATACGCACATACACACACACACACACATATATATATATATGTGTGTGTGTGTCTGTGTGTTCACGTACATGTGTATGAGTGTGTGAATAAGCATGTATATATACATATATATAATTGCACATACATTATCTCTCTCTAAATATGCATACATACATACACAACATACACATACATACTTCACATACATACCTTCATGCATACATGCATAAATACCTACCTATCTACACACGTAGATACATATATATATACATTTACATTCATATATATATATATATATATACATATACATATATATACATGCATACATACATACATATACATGTAGACATGGATGCAGGTTTAGTTTTTGACAGAAGCGTTTGTGTGCATGGCATTCGCATGTTCTTCCAGATCAGTAAGAATGATGGATTAAATTTTCCATTTAAATTATTGCAGGCCCACAACTGCAGCAAATATGCTATGAGGCCACAGGTTCCAGAGATCCTATGTTCAGAGGAGGTAGGATGGGTATAAGGGAGAGTGAAGCTCCAAGGGTGTATACAAGAAAAAATTATTAGAGTTACAGACAGGAATCGGTTTGAACTGCTCCTGTATGAAAGAGCTACGATATCAGCTAGCTCGAGGAAACAGAATCTATTACGGTACCAATCGAAAACACAGAGACTGGAGACAGCAGCGCTATTGGTGAGAGGCTGTTATGTGTCAAATGTTGATTTAATTCCAATCAGTCGATTTACCAGACTTCAAAATACATGTGGAAGTAGCATAAGCAACGTGCAAGCTGTTGGAGAAGTGCAGCTTTGATGTACAAACATAAAACTTTGGGGAGCTAAAAAGAACCACGGTACACAGCAGAAGCCATTGACACGCATATAAGTTTAATGGCTGATAGTGGAGGAAGAGCTAGAGTGCGTAATATTTGAAGGCTTTCCAAATCTACCTCTGTAGGTACTGTTAATAGCAGAGTATGTGTCCTGACACATACCTCGTTGTTTTTCAGGCAATTATTTTACTTAATATTCTGTGTGATAAAAATCGATGCGATATGAGAGTGTGCGGAAAGGCAAATTATGTTATTATGATTATATACAGTGAGATTATATACTACCGGGAAGTTTCCCGAATTGTGAGCGACTAATCAATATTTTGAAGTTCATCAATCGATCGTATATTTAGTATTAATAGCTGGATATTTCAATTTCCCATTTGATGGATACGGGAGGCTTTTGCAGTATTTGCAATTTCTCAAGAAGGACGTGTTTGCAATTACTAACTTTATTTCATTATGGATGCTCTTTGTCATGGGCAAGAGGAGTAATTTTGGCGAAGATATTTCTTTGGTCATGGACTTTCCAGATGCGGTGCAACGATGAGGTAGATTTAGTTCTTACTCCTGAATGAGTGCATGTTTCGTGTTAGTATTCTCTGAAAATAAATATTTTGTATTCTTTTTCTCATATCATCAAATCAGCTTGTGTTGCTCTGCAGACCAGACCGTCTGAGAGGTTATTAGTGAAATATTTTCGTTAGTTACAGTCCGGGGTGTGAAGCGGAAACTCTAAAGTTATGTTTGTTCCCATTATCATTTAAGCATTACCGATACATTCTTTTCTGTACCTTCTGTTGTGCACTGTTCCTAAGCTCTTCACTAACTAATTTCCGAGCCATTCCTCTCTGAAAAATCTAACATATATAATTTTGCCACAGTAATGCCACTGTAATGAGATTGCATTTGCTCAAAATGAACATCAAATCTTACTTATCAGTTTCGCCAGCTTGTTGGTAACAGTGATTATGGACCTTGTGGAATATTGACACATCTCTTATTTTCCGACGAAAGGGTAAATAGATTTACGTTTACAAGCAAAAAAGATGATCTTCCAATCCGTTTTACACATTTTATCAAAAAGCCTAGAAAGCACAATTTCTCTGTCATTCATAAACCCTAAACAGTAGTTCCACTTGATTGACAAATGCACCAACAGAGCTGCTTAATGTGTCATCAATGAGTAAGTAAAATTATATTCATCGTGACAATTTATAGTATAAAGGGTGACATTTACAAACACCTGGCGCAAATTAGTTACACTGCAATTATGTGCAGTGATTAAAAAACACCCAATTGCGTGTTTATATCTCATTGAATTGAGAAAACAATATTTTAGCTTGCTATAATTTGTGTCTTCATTAATATATGAATAAATAATTATATAATATTGCAATAATATTCATGATAGTTATTCAGTGATCCTTAATATCCATGTTAGCAGAAATGTATAAATATCTTTGTCAATACTTGGGAGAAGTTTACGGAAACCAAAATTTTAGAAATCTCTAAAATGCTAATCGATAGATATAAAGTAGTGACACATGAACAAAAGATCAAAGTTATTGAAAGTGCTAAGTGTTTACAATGTTGGTCAATATACATGCATAGGTACATGTATATATATATATGTATATATATATATATATATATATATATATATATATATATATATATATATAATGAGGGTGAAAAAATTGATATTAATTTAATCAACATCAATTTCACACCAGAGGTCTAGCATGTAAAAATCTGAAGGATCAGTAAAATTATATTATATACATATGTATATATATGTGTATATATATATATATATATATATAATATATATATATATATATATGTGTGTGTGTGTGTGTGTGTGTGTGTGTGTGTGTGTGTGTGTGTGTATGCATATCTATCTATCTATATATATATATATATTATATATATATATATATATATATATACATAGATATGGATGTATGTGTGTGGGTAGGTGTGTGCGTACACATGATGACAGATAGAGGGGTACACACACACACACACATATATACATATTGAACAGACGTTTCAGAATGCTCAATGTTAATGATGTTTCAAAATTGGTGAAATATGGATACTTATACACTATAAATTTAGACCAGACAAATCTGATATAAACGGAGATTTTCCATATTTCCCTACTTTGAGTATTATCGGTTTATTAATATCAGATAGATTTTCTGAAAACGCTAAATGAAATTATTTTATTGATACATATACTCTCGTTAGAAAAAAAAATGATATTTATTCTCCTATATATATTCTCCTATATATATTTTCCTATATATACCATTTTAATAAGAAATGTAATATGTCAGACAAATAATGAATCTAAAGAATAAAGTGGTACTAGAAGTAAAATGTAACTAATAAACTTGAACTAGAATTTACAAAACGGTTATCAGCAGGTCGTGCAAATGTACGTAAAACCCTAGGAAATTTATTGGCTATACGTTTCAAATTACACAATCTTTTAATGTATTGTTTAGATAAGAAAATATTTTACGTAGTTTTAATTTAGACATTGCCACCTAATTACATAATAAATAAACAATATATTCAGAAATGAAATAACATAACAGACGAACAAATAGTATAAAACGGATTAGCATATTTTGTGCACTAGTTGAATCTTTAGAAAAACGTATGTTTTAATTGATGTTGTTTCGTGTAGAAACGGAAGGGAGCAAAGTGTTATGATAGAAATACACGCACATGTTTATCTGTAGTCGCAGAGAGGTAAAAAGGCGAACAAACGAGCTCAAATGTTCTTTTGTATTACTTGGTATTGGGATAGACGTATGATATTGAAAATCACTTCGTAAGGAACTGCATTTAGTAGTCAGAGCCTTTGTAGACTCCGGACCTAGAGGAAGTTCCCCATTTCTCATTCATAAACTACTATGTTGCTTCATCGCCATCTTAACTGTTACTAATAGTCCCTGTATTCTGTTACATATACTCGATCCAGATCTGCGGTCAATATATAACATCTCCGCTTTCTTCTGAACAATAGACGCCTTAAAAGAATACAGTTTTCTCCGTTTTCTGCTTATACCTCTAAAAACTTGCTCCACTAAAAATTGACAAGGTAAAGTTCATGTTACTACTTTTCTGTAAAACTTAGACACGTTTGTGTTTTTCTGATATGCCTTTAATACTACTACTATTAATATTATTAGACAATTTAATTATGTAGCATCTTCATTAAATTTCTTCAATGGATGAGGAGATTGGAACTATAATCTTTATATAAGTTTCCTATGCATTAGCGATACAAGTAAAATGAAAGTGTTAATACAGAAATCAGATCACAATTACAACCGGAATTTACCAGAGATTTATGTCTCCTTCAACCACGAATCATTAACACTTCAACTAAACTGCTCTACTGAAATGTTACGCCTCATATCTGCGGAGTTCCATACATTGCATATACCATCATATTCCCACCAACACAGATTTACGATGATTGTATGCACTCGTATATGTAAAGTATATATGTGTGTGTCTGTGTGTTGGTATACCGGCATACACACGAACACACAGAAACACACAGGCGAACATATATATGTAAATGTACACACACACACACACGAACGCATACACACACAAACACACACAAACGGGCACACACACATTTATAGAGATGGATGGTGGGAGGGAAAGATGTAATTAATCTGGAAGCAAATGGAAGCAAAGCTATCACGAAATATACATAAGTAAAAACTAATTATAGAAACATAAGACAGAATGTATTCAATGGATTAGTTAAACTAAACTCATTGTATCCTGTACTTAATATGCATGCGCCTACAATTGAGCCTCGATGTCGTCTCTCCAGGCGAAATTTGCGTGCTTGGCGACACGCTCACATCAACAGCTTGTGAAGAAGACGTTGTTAAACGGAGTCCGTGTGTACACGAACGACTCAATAGAAATGTTTGCAACGTGTCGTTCGGAGTTCACTCTTCACTCTACGGAGTTTCCTACTCATTGTTATTGACAACAGAATATGTATTTTATTTTATCTCATGTATTTTAGAATGTCATTTATAGCGAAATACAACATATTAGCGTCTTTATATCATATTCATTATTATTATTTTTGTTTTAATTTACCAAAGCATAAATGAAAAAGTAAATTGTTCAAATATATCTCAAACTGGTGCAGTAACGTGATGAACATGACAACGTTTATTTTTGTTGAGCCATATGATGTAACAAAAAGACGAATACAGAAAAAAAATACGATGAATAGAATAAATGAACCGCATTTTAAAATAGTTTGCTAAAGCCAAAGGCATTACCGATTATTGTAACGATGGACAATAGTCTGGAAGGAAACCGACTTTACATAAAATGCTTCGCCAAAGGGCAAAACTGTAGGAACTTCATTAGGCGTAAAATTAAGAATGGCATTCGCTCGCACTAAATGGCTAGACTCCAAACACTACGCCTGCAGCCTAATAGATTGGTGTAAGAAAGAGAAAAAAATATTTGTAATGAGAGTCCAGCGCACGAACTGTGTGCGTCATTTTATGTTAAGTAGATAATATATGACATACTAACATTGTCTGATTACTTCGCAGTTGACTTACCAACGTGCACTCACAAACATCCAAAGCACAGATACGCGCACACATACACGTACATGGACACGCATAAACACACCAAAAATACACACACACGGGGCTTTTACACACACACACATTAAAGTTACACCTAACAAAATACGCGTACTCATAATTAGCCTCATGTATATCCACATACGCACGCCTGCACACAGCACAAACACACACGAATATATGAAAACACACATTGGGTAAGGAGAGACACTACGGATTAAACAGCAAAATATGCCTATAAAATCTGTATGTGACTGTAAATACATAAGCATTCTCTCTCCCCCTCCCGCTCCGTGTCTCTCTGTTTGTCTGTCTGTCTGTCTGTCTGTCTGTCTCTGTCTCTGTCTCTCTCTCTCAGACAGACACACACATATCGTATAGCAAAATATCTGAGGATGGTGCGTGTACGTGCATGTGTGGTTCTTTCATGTACGCATATTATATATCTATATATATGCCATTTTACTATGTCAAAATGTTTTAGCTGCAAAGCTGCGATCATGCCGGAGCACCACCGTTGACGGAGTTACACCATTATTTGGAACATCCTCTGATATGTAGCATTTGGTCATTGAGGGATTTTGATGCTTCTGCCCTCATCTGTGCATCCAGCCGTGAGGTAGGCTCGTCTGGAAATCGTAGCAGGAAGAGATCCAGTTTTGTTTTAAAGACACTTACATCTACACTATGCAGATGTCTCAGGCATATTGGAAGCATATTAAAGAGCGTGGGACCTTGACTCCCAAGCTGTTGCAGTATCTAGTCATGTATTTTGATGGCGATACTGCAATTTATGGCACTATGCAGTGGCACCCCGTTCTGCAGTTTTAATAACTTCCAATGCCAAAGTTTGGTACAAGGCCTTCTAGGATTTTCCAGATGTTTATCATTGCATATCTCTCCTGCCTCCGTTCCAAGGAGAATAGTTTTAATTCTTTAAAGCTTTCCCAGTATCTGACATGTTGCCACGAGACGATCTTCTTCGTGTATCTTCACTGGATTGCTTTGATTTCCGCCGTGGATTTTTTTATTGTGTGGTGACCATAGTGAGGAGCAATAGTCTAAGCGGCTGAGAACGTATGTACTCCAAAGGATCATAAATGTCCCATTTTCTCTTGTTTTGAAAGTTCGGAGGATCCATCCATCCAACCGTCTGCATTTTATTACCAAATTGGTGATATGCACTTGGAAAGATGCATCATTGCTCATGTCAATGACCAGGTCACACATTGATTTCGATTTAGAGATTTCAGTTCCTCCTGGGCCAGTGTATCCTTTGTGTGTGTCGTTTAGCTTTGTGTGCTGGTAGCGTAGGTCCTAGAAATTTTCTGCATTGAACTGCATGTTGTGGTCCTCAGCCCGCCTGTATATTGCGTCCATCTCCCGTTGCAGATGTACAATATTTCCATGATTTTGTATTATCTGAGAGATTTTTGTGTCATCTGCATAGCTAGCAAGGGTGGCTATCAGAGCAGTGGAAGGCATGTCTGAGAGGACCACTATGAACAGCAGTGGCCCCAAGACTGTGTCCTGTGGAACACCACTTGCTATTTGTGTTTCCTTGGAGGTGGTTCCATTGGCTTACTACACTGCCTTTAGACATGTGTGCAGCTATTCTCCAAGTTTTCCGCATATGCCGAGATCGCGAATTTTGTGACATCATGCCATGACCAACTTTATCAAAGGCTTTTGCAAAGTCGAAATATATCACATCTCCGCTTGAGTCATTCAGCAGCTGTTTTAACACACAGTCGTAGTGTTGCAGGAGCTGTGTTAAACAGCTTCTACCTGGTCGAAATCCACGCTGAGTGTCAGTCGGCAAGTAATTTTCTTCTAGGAACGTGATTAGTTTCTTGCGGACTATTCGTTCCATGACTTTGCTGATGTGTGAAGTCAGCGAGATAGGCCTATAATTTTTAGCATCTGCTCTGCCTTATGGATCGGGCAAATTATCCCTTCCTCAGCTTGTCTGGGAGCATACCACGTGCAAGGAGCCTCTGGAAGAGAAGCTGCTGTGGTTTTGTAAGAACTCGCTTGAATGATTTGTGTAGGACCACTGGGAACCCATCCGCACCAGCTGCTGAGGTTGTGTCAACCTCATCTATGACCAGTATTAAAACTTCTTCAATGTTTATGTACTCAATTTTTTTAACTTCTTTGTTCTTAGGTAATGTGGCAAATAATTCCGCTGGTTTGTTCACGGCTGTGTTCCAGCGGAGTAGTGAACACACTTTGGAGCTGTTTGTTCAGTATTTCACTTACCCTCATGGGGTTTCTGTGAGGGAGCCATGTTTTTGGAAGAGGAGTCCTATCTTGTGGCGTATTGAGGTTGTTTCTTTGGAAAACATGAAGAAAGCTTTAGGGTTTGACTTGATATTTCCTATAGCTCAAGCTTCTTTATTTGGACTCTCCTTTTCATGAGACTGATGCAGAGGTTTTCAATATCACGCTCTCCAGACGAGATTTCTCACCACTTTCGGAATGCTTGCTCAGGCGGTTCGCAATCTTTGTCCGTCGTCTCATAAGAGTCTTCCTTTCTCTGAGGATCCTATTTTTGCGTATGTTGCACGATGGGACAGATTTGTCACATATGGCTTGTATTATGGACATGAAATGTCTAAATTTCATGTCAATGTCTGGTGTGGAGTGACATTTAGGCCAATCCTGCCTGAGGACCTTTTTTTCAATCTGCTTCCTATTTACTTTGTGAAAGTTAAGTTTGGGGAGATTCTGGATGCTTCGCATAGGCCTGGTGTGTCTGCAGGAGATTTTGGTCCATACATAGACACCTCTATTATATTGTGATCCGAGATCAGCATCGGTGTCACTTTAACATTATGGATAACGTCCATATTGTTTGTTAAGCAGAAATCTAGTATATTATTTGCATGGTTGGTTGCAGCACAATTTCTTCCATGAAAGAGGCATTGGTAAGTTGGAGCAGGAACTCTGCTTGTGCTTGCTGTTCGTGTGTCATTCCTGGGAGAACTTGGCCTCCAGGCCATTCCATGTTTGGGAAGTTAATTCACTCAAAATGAATACATTAATGTTTGATGAAAACTTTTCCTATCTTTGCTAGGCAGTCTTCAAATTTGCCTATATGAATCGGAGCATCTGGTGGGCGATATGTAGTACATATAACAATATTAAGTTGTCTTATGTGTACAATTTGAGTGTCACACACTTGATTTGAATGTGACAGCAGGAGCTAGGGCGTGAGTTCCTCCCTGATGTACACTGGAACTCCACCATGGCTCCTCTCCCTTCTATCTGAGCGTATGGCAATATGTTGTGGTGTATGTATTTCTGCATCCCCTAGATCCGGTCTAAGATGCGTTTCTACAAGTGTCATGCATAAATCTTCATTGCATGCCGCCAGATCTCTCAGGAATTGATTTACAGTTGCCATGTAACAGCCCTCCTATATTCAAAAGGAATATCTTTAAGTGTATGTTGGCGTTACTGGTGGTCATCCTGTTTCTATTGTTGGTGGTGGCCTTGTGTGTTGGCGTGCGTAGTTTCTGGGTTGGGTTTGAAGCCAGGTTAGTTGCTGGACAATTGTTTGTGCTATGGGTGAAGCTGGCCGTTTGCTGGGCTCCGCACCACATATCGTATTTCGGAAGTAGAGAATGTGCTATCTTTACTTACTTCTTTGGCACTTTTCCTTGTGTTTTCGTGGAAGGAAGTGTTGTCTGGGGCCCATGTGGTTTAGGAAGGACTTCCGGTGTACAAACAACAGTTTGCACCATCATCACTGTACCAGCAGTGTCATTGCAGGTAGAATTTTCAAGTGCTCCTGCCTTTGCGCTTCCAACTCCTGTAGTTTCTGTTAAGGGTCCTGCATTTCGTATCAGCATTTTCGGCTGTTTCTTCTTTCCTTTCTTTGACTCTTCTTTCTTCTTGGCTTTTGGTAGCTTTTGTTTTGTTGGATTCGTCTTCATCTTTTCCTCTTTGGGCTCTCACACCCCTTTAGTCTTCTGACACGTTAGGGGCCGAACCATTATCATTGTTTCCCTCATTTGCAGGCCCTTCAGACGTGGATTTTGTTTTGTTCTTTCGAGGGATTGTTGGGCCCTGGAGGTTTCTCCCATCTTTTTTGTCATCCTTGGGGCAGTTTCCTCCCAGGATGATGTCGAGTGTGTTTATATGCTGTCTAATTAGAGCATAAGAACGGAGTAATTCACGTTATATAAATGCGGCGGGGTTCTTTCAGCATCCGTCTCTTAAATACACTCAGAAAGCTTTGGTCAGCCCGAGGGTATAGTAGAAAACAGTGTCGCAAGGTGCCACGCACATATATATAGTATATACAAATATATATTTATACAAACCGATGTCGAATTCTACCTAATTACATTTATACGTATAAAGATTATTGTTGAACACATCTCCACAGTGTAGACACACACACACACACACACATACTCACACACGCACGCACACACACAGACGCACATACAGACATAAACACACATATTCACACTACATATTGTGTGTGTTCATATCTGTTTGCATGTGTGCATATATGTATATGTTTCTGCTTTTCGGTATCGCTGTATGATTATGAGTGAATGTTTTATATTTGATAAAAAGAAGAAAATAGGTATGGCAACCACGTAAAATTTCCATCCGTTTTTTTTTTTTGTATATATTTACAATCCTTTGATCGCTTATAAAATCTATTTAAATATAGTGATTTATTTTCTGATTATCTGACGATAATTATATCATTATCCATGTAGATATTCAAATAGACACTTAATGCCTATATCTTAAATGCGACGCTTTAGAACTCCAGTTTGATCAATCAATAGATATGTCAATTAGGATATCAATGGATTAACAGCAACTCCCCCACTGTTGTGATGTAACAACACCTGAAATATACAGCCTATAAAGGACAAATGTGTCATCGAAATATTTTACTATATGCCTACGCTTTTTTATTGTAGGTGAGATATGGGATTCTATATATTTTAGTACAGCACTAAACAGAAATAGGTAAAATATGCGTATATACAGCCTTGTGAAGATGAGACAATTGACCATTCATTGGATTACTGTTTTCGAGCACGAAGGTCATGATAGTAGGAAATGTAAATATGTAAGGTCCTTGCCTCCTTTACAAACTATCCCATGATATATTTTTCACTCGAGATGTGTATTGAACACGCTACATTTTACTTATAAAAGTAATTTCTTTCACATCATACATCCAAAATTATGTTTACTTATCTCCTTATCACTAACCCTCACTCATTCATACTCTCTCTCTCTCTCACTCTCTCTCTCTCTCTCTCTCTCTCTTTCGCTCTCTGGACATATACACACATACACACATAAATACACACAAACACACAAGTCTGGGTTCGGCCCGAGGCTATAGTAGTAAATACTTTCCAAGGGTGCGATGCAGTCGGACCGAACCAGAACCACCCAGCTACGCCTGCGTGTATGATTTATATATTCAATTTCAGGAGCATAAACAGAACAGTCGGTAAACAGAACAATCTGAAATTCATGGTCGAAAGACAAAGGCATTCTAACACCACCAACAACGCAGGCAGCACCATCACCAACATTACCATCTCCACCAACACCAAAAGCGTGTCACCACCACCACCAACAACAACAACAACAACGACGACACTAAAACAGTTCCACAATGACCACCATCAGAACCATCGGGACCGTAATCATGGGTATCGCAGTGTCTGTCTTTGTTTATGTTTAATCACGTCAGATTCCTCAGTTATTTATGTTGCGTACATTTTCCCATTAACATAGCGGGTCAATTAAGGATGATCACATAAATAGGCAGCAGACTGTTATTTATAATTAGGCCAATACTGGTTTATTAAGAGTATCATGAGCATGCTCCGGCATGTCCGAAAATTAACAAAACTACCCATATAGATGGAATAATAACATCCGTCCCTTACGTGCACCTACGTCATTGTGTCCACTTTGTTTCCGACCTTGAAGAAGATATCTACATTTGTCCCAGTGTCAAGATGTTATTTTAATGGATTCTTTAAAGATCTATAACTCGTTCTCCCTATGTTATGTGCATCTGTCGTTAGTACGTTCAATGAAACTAAATGATCAAGCCTGGAAGTATATAGGATCCATGGCACAATGACACATTGTCAGCCTTCAAACATGATGTAGGATAGAGGTATCAAAAATTGCATCCATTCCTCTCACGTATACTAAAGAGAGATAAAATGTTATCTCAATGTAGGACACTGTATTGCAATAACATTGATCATTATTTAAGTTGTTTTTTGTTTTCTGAATTATATTACATAATGATTCACTGAGCCTGATTTGAACCTTTTCGGATATTTGAAGCGATAAACATAGCCAAAGCTATTGAAGGTATCATTTCTATGTGTAAGAGAGATAAAGATTTAACAAGGTTTGTCACATGGTATATATTTTCTCTAAACGCAACCTCACCGAAATAAAAATTGGCATTCGGAAATAACTGAAAAAATTGTTACTTCGGCAGGTCAATATTCGAGAAGACTTGAAAGCCACAAATACTGTCTGGGATTAAAAAACAGACATAGTAAAGTATATTTCATAGGTTGGACATCATGTTACATATGGTGCTAGTTTGCACCGTTTACTCTATTAAGCAATATTAGTAGATCATTCGTGGACGCATTATAACAAACGTGATTTTAACTAAAATAGACTCAACACTGTTGAGGAAAGAGAATCCGGTTATGCAATATTTTACATTATTTATCAATGTTCATTATTATTATTAAGTGAGAGAGTAGCGCATGTCATCAAAGTGACATGGGGTGCAAATATACGAAGCCAAGTATACCCATCATGACTACCTGTCTTATAAGAGAGGTAGTCATGCTTAACAAATGTATGTGCCTGACATAGCGATTCCATATCAAGGTAAATGACGCGTGGTCTTGCAGGTAGGGCCCAGTTAGAAATTTCTTCAGGTCAGGTATCTCATCCCACCCAAAAGGTCTCTGGATAAAGGGTTTTTTAAAAATTATTTAACGATGCAGTTTTCTCATATGTCTCTAATATGTCTCTATTATTAATATTATTAGACAATTTAATTATGTGCCATCTTCATTAAATTTCTTCACAGGAAACTTTTCGCACAGTTTCCAATGGATCACGTCCGTTACTTGGTCATGTCGCCACACCTTGTAGTTGTTTGGGACACGTCTAGGCCATTCTTTCGTGATATGAACAATGGTTTCATCCACCCTATTGCAAATGCGGCACAGCGGAGACATTTGTTCATTCTTAAGGTTGACTCTCCGTTTGAGGCCAACGCATGGTCTTGCGCTACCATATTATTATTATTATTATTATTATTATTATTATTATATTATTATTATTATTATTATTATTATTATTATTATTATTATTATTATTTATGGTTTCCTTTCATTTAACTCTATTTCAATTGCCTTGGTACCGGGAATCCCCCGGAGGCCTGGCGTAGCAAAAGCACTTTTGTTTTGCTATGCATGCTAATATTATCACCACATTTATTCCACTTTAGTTGGTTAGTGCTTTCCGTAGTATGTGGGCTGTACCTATCAAGGTTCTCTTTTGTAGTTCACGGAAATTGGAGTTACCAGGATGTTGCTTAATATACTTCCCCCGCTCCCTTCTTTATCATGCCCAATGCACCAATTACTACTGGTATTATAGCAGTACTAAGCTTCCATATATTTGTTGTTTCAAGTTACAGACATTTATAGTGAGAAAGCCTTCCACATTCATTTCTCGAGACGTTTTGGTCTTGTGGGACAGACATATCTATTAATAGACAAGTTCCTCTGTTGTAGTTCTTGATCACAGTGTCTAGTCAATTGGAGTCAATTTTTCTGTCTGTATTGGGAAATTCCAAAGGATGGTGACGCCCGCGCCATTTACTATATCCTCTAGATGGTACCTGTACAACTTATTATGAAATTTAATTTTTTAGTACTTACAAGCATTCCATTGGGTGTACTGCTCTAGTATGTCCTGTCTTCAGCGAGGACTGGGCAGCTAGAAAAAACAATCAATTGTCTCTGTGAATATTCCACAAATTCTGCATTTGGAGTCACATCCATCTTTAGGAACGTTTGCATGGTAGTTTCTGGCAGGAAGCACTGATCTTGCACTCCAATAAAATAAATCTTCTATTTTCCCTTTCAGACCTGTCCTTTGTAGCCATTTGTGTCTTAGAGTTTGATCAATGTCTGGCTTGTACAGGCGGTCACGGTATTTTCTATGCAGCCGTTTACCTTCCCAGGTGTCTTCGATATTATTTATGCAAGCCTTCACTGCTTATTGTATAACATTTGTATTGTATAACAGGGCAATATAATTTGAAAGTTGCTGAAATGGTATGTTTTATCATGCCAGTGTTCATGCTAAAAATATATACTATCTACGGAAGCAAATGTTAATAGCAAGAAAAGTACCAATTTGTGATTGACGAATGTTAGTATAACAGCCAGTGAAGTACATATCTCATTGACACTGTATAGTAAACACCCATCGATGTATTTTAAGACACTAATAATAGATAAATTCGTGGATAAACTTTATGTAGTTCGATACTGGATTGACATAATCATGACTGTAAATAATTACATGCTATATTTTTAGTAAATAGCTTGTATCTGATTTTTCGAAAACTTAATGTTCCTTACCGTACCATAATTTACATTATATTAATTAGATAATTACGATGAAGATAACGTTTTCGTATAGTAATGAGCTATTCAGAATAAAAGATATGAACCATATTATTTTCGCGTAGAACGGGTCGTAAAGATTAGTTGGTTTTCTATGTGGTAGTGGCAATAAAGTTATTTTACCTAATGGATCCTGTCTTAAAGTTTTAGCGTTCAGATTACACTGACATAGCATTGAATTTATAAAGCATTATCTCGTAGTGTCTATTTTTAGAATGACTTTCTAATGCTGCTGTAACCGGACAAATCTGTCTGGTTCGAAGGTGAAACAGGTAAAATCATTTTCCAGATAAGGCCAGTTTAAATGCTAAAAGGTACTCTACATCCTTCATAAAACTTTCGCTGGATTAATCATTGTCTCTCTATTAATCAATATAGACTATATATCATCTTCAAATACAGCCAACGTCATTTTCCTAGTATAGCGCACGTACTTGTAGATATATGTTTACACACACACACACACACACACGCACACACACACGCACACACACACACACGCACATACACACACACACACACACATATATATATATATAATGTGCATATATTTATGTGTATATATATAAAAATATATATATATATATATGCATTTGTATACACCCTTATGTGTAAACAGGTGTGTGTGTGTATGTATTTATGTATGTTCCTATGTGAGTGTTTTTGTGTTAGACTCCCCCACATCTTGACAACCCGTGTTTATTTATGTCCCAGTAACCTAGTAACACGGCAACGTGAGGAAGAGAGAATAAGTAACGGGCTTTAATAAAAGAAGTACTGGCTTTGGGTTCTTTTAGCAAACCCATCAAAAGTGTGCTCCATCATGGCCGTTGTTCATGACAGAAAAATTAATGATAAAATTGAATTAACCTAAGCTTTGATTGCTTTTTTTGTTATTGTCGTTAGTGATTTTTAAAAAAAGTAGTGTTAATATCTTCTTAAACCTGCAGCAAAATACATAGTTTCCAACCCGTTCTGATTATTGCATATGTGAGAGATTTAATGATAGTTAAATGTATTTTTATGAGGTAAGGCAAATTTCGGTTAAGCCACTTCGAAAATGAAAGAAAATTCAACTGTTGGATCCAAGGAGGCTGAAACAATTGCTGCTTTCCTTATTGTTAAGTACTTCCTTGACACCGATGCTTTGTAGTAATGAAAATATTCTTCAAATTATTCTGTGTTTAGATTTTACCATTATTCAATAAAAAATAACTGTGATGCAAATTATACCATTTAGAAATTCGTCATGGTCGTATTTTCTACTCCTTTGTACTCAGGTCGACTCAGTACGGGTTGACCTGTGATTAAACATAATTCGTAACACACCATTACCTCTCTTGACAACAAGCATGATAGAAAATTATTATTTCACAATACTGGTGTGTATGCGAACGATTTTATTCGTGCTATATTCTGTAGTATGTCTAAAGCCACGACTTCAAATATATTACCGAATATATACCTTAAGATCA